>NC_050467.1:31064752-31104395 GCF_013373865.1 Monomorium pharaonis | reverse complement strand
AGAGGTATAAGGAAAGAATTGAGAGGCAATACTATTGTGAGATGTTTGGATGGAAATGAGATTGAGCGCGTAGAAATAATAAAGTACTTGGGCATAATTATTGATGATAGACTTAGATTCAGCGGTCACTGTGATTACATGCTAAAGAAAATAGGGAAGAAAATAAGTTTTTTAAATAGAATAGGGAACTTTATCTCGGCTTACACTAGATGTACGATATACAAGACAATTATAGCACCTCACTTTGAGTATTGTGCAACGCTACTAATAGATATGGGGGATACACAGTTAAGTAGGCTCCAAATAGCGCAAAATAGAGCTATGAGAGTCATATTGCAATGTGACAAACGTACCAAAGTTAAATGTATGCACCAAGCGTTGCAATTTATGACCATAAGACAAAGGCTGTATTACAATATGTGCATATTTATTTTTAAGATCTTAAATAATATGATGCCGGAGCAATTAGTAATAGACTTAGAATAGTAGAGGGAGAACGCGAAACTAGGCAGACAGGGGATATTGTTATTGAATTCCGAAAAACAAGAAGCGCGCAAAAAAGTTTATTTTATGAGGGTGTGTTAATGTACAACGCATTACCACACGAAGTTAAACATTGTAATCGTTTAGAATGTTTAAACGAATGCTAAAAGAATTTGTTTTTAATGATGTAGCATAAAATTGTATATATATGTATTGAAAATAGCTGAGAAAGCTAATAAAAGATCAATCAATCAATCAATCTCTCCCTCCCTCCCTCCCTCCCTCCCTCCCTCCCTCCCTCTCTCCCTCTCTCCCTCTCTCCCTCTCTCCCTCTCTCCCTCTCTCCCTCTCTCCCTCTCTCCCTCTCTCCCTCTCTCCCTCTCTCCCTCTCCCTCTCTCTCCTCTCTCTCTCTCTCTCTCTCTCTCTCTCTCTCTCTCTCTCTCTCTCTCTAGTTACCAATTCTTTTTTTTACAAATTGAAAATTATAAAATTGTTTAAATATTCCTTTTTTAATTTTAATTAAAACAAAATTAGATCATGAGACGTCATCCAAAATCCAAAACATCTATTTTAGAAAAGTTTTAACAACATCGCGTAATTATAGTTTTTCTCATACCATTAATGAGCATTGAAGAACAATGACATAGTATAATACAACGCGTGACAATTTGTAAAATAGATATTTTACATACTTTAACAAAAACTAAATATAAGAATTTATCATAATTTTTAAAATTAAATTTTTAACATTTTTATGTAATGCTTTTTTTAAACAAAATATAAAATATAATCACAAAGTCTTTTATATAAATATTTATATTGAAATAAGTATTATAATTTACAATATTTTTAGTAATTTTAAAATTATTGCTATTAAATATATAAGAAAGTAATTTATTTTTTATTACATTTTATTGTTTAAAATGACATAACAGAATAAATAATAAGAAAATAAAATAAATAGTATAAGCACTCATTGTCAGTGTACGGTTGCGATCAGCCGTTTGCATCGTTCCATATGTATCGAGTCGTAAAGATCAATTGCAAGCTAGCAGCTGTAGCAGAGAGCGTAAGGTAATGGACTGGTAAACGGAGTATCGCGCGTTGTTGCGAGTTCGAATCTTTATTTATTTTCTTTTTTTTTGCATTTTTTAAATTACTTTTACATGTAACTATACAGCACATTTCGGTGCATTCCGTTTTATGCATGATGCGCATAATGCATCGTTTATTCTCTCTTATTTGTTTGATAGACAACGAGGATCAACAATGCACAATGCATATCATACGTGAAACGGAATGCAATTAAAAAAAAAAAACGTTTTTTGGTATTATTTTAAATTTGCCATATAATTTTCATTTATTGAAAAAATAAAAAAATGTTTTCACTTACAATCAAAATAAGACAAATAAAATTAATTTTAAGTAGTTTTTAAATTATATTCTTTTTATGTTTCTATGTATATACAAAAATTTATATTGTTGTGAGCGAAACACTCACAACCAATAAATTTATATTATAGAATAAAGGAAATAAAATATTAAGATAGCTCGCCGAGGAAGGCTCGCTATCACAAGGTGTCAGGTGACACATGCCTCGTGCGCTGCCGGCCGGTCATCGCACTGGGCAACGCACCAGCCACCTTAAAGAAGTAGCGAAGCCAGCTTAGCAACAATCATGCCACCGGAAATGCATACCTGCATTTTGGCAATTGTTGCTAAACTCGCAAATATTTCCCGCGCGCCGGATGCGCGCGGGAATGACCATATATGGTCATGCGGAGGGCCCGATGCCCCCACTAACAATTAAACCCGCGACATTATTTAAGCCGCTGCCGAACAGCGGCCAGCGGGATCAGTAATTGGAAATCAAGCCGATACGTACGGCCCGTACAAGTATATTAAGAGTTCGGGACTTAGCCGCTAGCAAGTTTCGAGCGAGCAACGAGACGACGCGTTAACTCCGAGTCACGCGCCGTATCTAATCTGTGTAACACGACGCGGCACCTTCGCCGACCGCAACCAGTGTACAACATTAGAAATAAATCTTATATCAGTTTAAATTAAATCAGTGAGTGAGTGATTTGAGGACTCTGCCTACAAAACCGCCTCTTTCCGCGAGTTCTAACTCCTTGGGCAGCAACGAATCCCAAAAAATCTTTTGTCGCACCGCAAGGTTCGGCAAAAATATTTTGTTGTACCGCAAGGCGCAACAATATATGTATAAAATGGTATGGTGTAAATGCAGTAAATTTTTTTGTTAATTATATATACATATTTACAGGATGTCAGTTACAGGATCTAAGATGTACAATATTTTTTTTATATAGTGTAAAATATCTATAGTGTAAAATTCTCATACTGTTTAGCATTATTGTAATAACCAAAATATTAATGTTTCAAATTATACGAATGAGACAGAGGCGGTGTAAGTGGGTATGCAAAACGTGCACTGCACCATCAGGGAGCGCTAATTCGTTTAATAATAATTTTATACAATTTTTTCAAAATACTTTTCTCAAAATTTCATTGTTGTTTTGTATGCTTGCCAATATTCTTAGACATGATCCAGACTATAACACGGGAAATTTAAAGTTGCACACGGGCGCTTGAATATCTAGCGGTGGCCCTGGAATGAGAGCATGCCAAGGAAAGCGCTCAAGCCGGCTCGAGCGAGACGTGGAACGGCGGCAGTCAGCGAAGGGGGAAAAGAGGGGAAGCGCGTTGTTGCTACGCTTCGCCGCTCTCACGTCTCGCCGCACCGCACCATAGCTTGATACAATGGGCCATACTATATAGCCTGCAGCTCGAGCGGCTCGAGTGATTTCCTTGGCGCGCTCTTATTCGTTATTTTAAAAAAATGTTGATTATTGCAATAACGCAAAACAACAAAAAAATTTACGTTTACCTAAATTCCTTTTTCTATCTTCCCATGAGCTATTATACACCTTAGGCACTTACCCTGTACATATGTATATATAATTATCAGGAAGATTTTCTGCATTTACATTATATAATTTTGTTTATTTATTTTCATATACGCCTATAAACATTAAAATATAATTAAAAAATTATTTAAAATTGATCTTATTTGCCTTGCTTTCATTGTATAAATAAAAACATTTTGCTACATTTTCAATATATGAAAGTTATACGGCAAATTTAAGAATTAATAAAAAAAACGATTTTTAAATGTGTTGTATAGTTATATGCAAAAGTAATTATATAAATGCCAAAAAAAAGAATAAAAATTCGAACATGCGACGACGCGCGATACTTGCGTTACCGGCCCGCTGCCTTACGCTCTCAGTTACGTCTACCAGATTGCAAATGATGTTTACGAATTAATACATAAAGAATGATGTAAAAGGTTGACCGCGACAGTGCACGGCCGACACATCATTTATTCTGTTTTATCATTCATTTTGTTATGTTATCTAGGATAAAATTCAATAAAAAATAAATTACATTCTTATATATTTAATAATAATAATTTTAAAACTACTCAAAATGTTGAAAATCATAATACTTATTCTAATATAAATATTTATATAAAAATTTTATAACTATATTTTATATAAAAAGTTACTTTTTAAATAAAAAATGACTTTACAAGACAAGCATTTCTTAAAAATTACGAGCATTGTATGGGCATAAAGCACAAGCACGGGTATGGGTAACCCGCACTGCCGGAATCTAACTCGATACCTTCGGCATTAAAAGACTTGAAAACAAGACAGATTCTCAATAAGGTTATCGACGTTACAAATTATTTGCGTACCACCGGATTTGATCCTTTTAAGTGCCAATTTTTTTTAAGATTTTTTTTTTAATGAGAAAATATAAGCTATAATATTAAACCAAATAATATTCTTATTGGACATTTAAAAATTATTTAATTTTGTCCCTCCGTATTTTTAACGTAATTAAGGTTTCAACCGTCTATAGGGGTGTGTTCCGAGGGACGGATTTTTTTCGCAATTTTTTATTCGCATTTTCAAAAGCTCCTGAACGAATAACGTTAATAAAATTTTGGGTCCTTGTAATAGAAAAAGATATATAAATTTTTTAAAATTTTAACCCTCTGTAGAGGTGTGTTCCGAGGGATGGAGTTTTATCGCAATTTTTTATTTTTATTTTTTTAATGTTCCTGAACGAATAAATAACGCTTTTAATATTTTGGGTCCTCGGAATAAAAAGGGATTGAGAAATTTTTTAAGGTTTTAATCTTATCTAGGGGTGAGTTTTGAGTGTGAAACATTGTTAACATTTATTTTTTAATGTTTTTACGAAATTTTATCACCAACTATGCAAAAAAAATTTATCTATTATGAACTACTTTAATTTTTTTTTAATTGAAATCGTTGCATTTCAACGATGCAAACTTCAGTACCATATCTGCCCCCGCACGAATCATGCTCGTTCTGTTTTTACTTTGATTGCTATCAATGTCACTTATGATTTATCCAACTATTAGTTCTTTTTATTGAACCGTTTTGATATAAATAATAAAAATAAAAATTCCGAAAATAATTTATATCTTTTGATCGGCTTAACCGATTTTGATGACATTTTTGTATGTTATAGATATTATTAAGACACATTCATGGAAAATTCGGGAAAGGTTTCTAATGACGAAAACATTGATGAAAAAAATAAATAAATATTCTTGCTTTTTTTAGTCCCGATATCTTTCTGGTACAATTACGATAATTTTTTTGTAGAATCTGGAAACAGTTTCCTACCGGACATAATTTCTTAGAAGCAATAAAATGGATAGCAAGTATCCATAACAAATAAAGTATTCTTTTTTAGTTTTTAAAAATATGATATGCTTTTGGTACAATCGCCAAATTTTTTTTTGTAGAATGTTGGGATAGTATTCTACAATACCAAATTTTATCGAATCAATGAAATCAGTGGAAGGTACTTAAAGAAACAAAATATTTTTTTATCATTGTTTTTTTATATTATTGTCATATTTTTGCTTAAAATTTTGCTTAAAATGGAATCCTACAAAAAATTTTCCGGAATCGATTAAATAGATAGGTGGTATTAAAAAATTAATAAATTAAAATAATTATAAAAGAATGAACTATAATTGTATAAGTCAAATGTTTATTAATGATTCTCAAAATAATGAATTAATGAATTACATATACACATTCCTTCACATAATCACTCTTATACTATTATTTACAATATACATATGGACGGACTAATTTTCAACACTATCTTCATTGATAATAGGCGTGATGCCGTCTGTTTTGAATAGTGTACATAAATGCTGGCCTGGTCTCGTAATTTTTGATAAATATCGATTATATTGATAATAACAATAATTTGATAATAACAGTTGGGAGCTATTCGCACATTGCTGGCATTATTTATTATTTATCCTACAAACGATTTATCAAAATTTCCGAGACCAGCCCAGCACTTATGTACACTATTTAAAACAGACAGCATCATGCCTATTATCAATAAAGATAGTGATAAAGATTGGTCCGTCCATCATATGAATGTTATAAATAATAGTATGAGAGTGATTATGTGAACGAATGTGTACGTGTAATTTATTATTTTAAGAATCATTAATAAACATTGGATTTAATACAATTATAGTTTATCCTTTTATAAATATTTCATTTTATTTTTTTGTACCACATTGAAAAAAAATTTAGTTGAATTAACTTTGGTGAACTAACGAATTCTAGTTGAACCTACTAGATTTACAATTAATTTAACAAAAATTCTTGTTGAATTAATTGGAAATCTGGTAAGATCAACTAGAAATCTGAACCGTTAGTTCAATTCAAGTTAATTTAACAAAGCTCTTTTTCTTCAGTGCACCAATTTATTTATTCGATTCCGGAAAATTACTTGTAAAATTCCATTTCAAGATTTTAAGCAAAAATATGACAATAATATCAAAAAACAATGATAATAAAAAGTATTTTGTTTCTTTAAGTACCTTCCACTAAATTTATTGATTTGAAAAATTTTGGTGTTATAGAATACTATCCCAACATAAAAAAAAAAATATGGCGATTGTACCAAAAGTATATATTTAAAAAAAATAAAAAAGAATAGTATATTTTTTATGGGTACTTGCTACCCATTTTATTGCTACCAAGAAATTATGTCTGGTAGAAAATTGTTCCAAGATTCTCCAAAAAAATGTTCATAATTGTACCAGAAGGATATCGAAACTAAAAGAAGAATATTTATTTAATTTTTTATCAATGTTTCTGTCATCAGAAACCTTTCCCGAATTGTCCATAGATGTGTCTCAATGATATCTATAACATATAAAAATATTATCAAAATCGGTTAAGTCGATCAAAAGATATAAATTATTTTCGGAATTTCTATTTTTATTATTTACACCAAAACGGTTCAATAAAAAGGACTAATATTTGGCTAAATTGTAAGTATTGATAGCAATTAAAGCAAAAAAATAAAAGCATGATCTGTGCGGAGGCAGATTGCCCCTTCTTATCCGGCTACAGCCTTTTGAAAAAATTTTTGCGAATCGAGCACATTAACATACTTGTTCCATTGTACTGTAATTTTTTATTTTATAATATTTTAATAAAAATAATGATAGTGAACAGATCGCGAGAAACACGCATCGAAGCTCCACACGATTTACTGCAAATATCATCTGTAAACTCAAACGTCTAACATTTCCGCGAGTAACCAACATTTTACAGAAGATTACAACAGACAAAATTGACCGAAAAGTTCTAACCAGCCACAGGCCTGACATAAAACAAATCTTTTCACTAACGACATGATTGAACGACATACTAACCTTTTAATCCATGCTTTCTTGGTAGAGCGTCTGGGTCGAGAGAGATGCAATCTTTTGCCATTTATTTTTCGTCCCATTATGTCGACACAATACACACAAATTGTATGTTTTTGATAACACTTCACTGTTAACAATACTACTGTCTACTATCAACGATACTATTAACGGTTTTGTACGTTTTGACGTGAATTCGCGTGTCTCTCGCCTGTGATGCGATTTCAAGCCCGGGTACGCTCACGCACACATCGCACTCCGTCTATCCGTGAGCCATGTGCGCTCGGCTGCGATCGGCGTGAACCGTCGCGCACTCGACTGCATTCGCGGCCGTTTCGTCCCTTCCTCTTCTGCCCCTTTTAACTTTCTGACTCCGTAGCAATCGCGGCGTCTAATGTTTTTTTCGGAGTATATTTATCGCGGGCGCCGTCGGCTCTCACGATTATTACAATCGGCGCATAATTGTAAAAATAAATATATACAATTTAATAGAAAATTAATTGTACAATAAAAAAAATAAAGATTGACTTTAAAAGTCTTAAATATTTTTTCACAAACTATAGAATTAAAATATTAATTTTTAATAGAAAATAAAAATACATTAAAAAATTGAATGTTAAAGATTTTTAGTTGATTGATAAAATACAAATTTTAATTCTCAACTAAAAATACAGATTAGAAAATTTTAATGCTTGAATAAATTTTTTCAATTTAACATTAACATTTTAATTTTGATTGAATATTTATATTACATTTTATACTTATATGCTGCAGAACAATTTTCACGTTTTATTGCATTTAATAAAAAAAAAATTATTTTTTAATAAAATTAAACATATTTGTTTCTTTTTTTGTAGACAACATTTTTAACTTTTTTAATTTTAAATTTTAATTCTTAACTTTAACTAAATGTTTTTGAAACACATAAACTTTAACTTGTTAACTTTTTTTCAAACTTAAAAATTTATTTATGTAAAAAAAAATATATTTCTAAATAATCATTCACTGACTCACTTTGGGATGCTTATTGTTCGGATGCGCTGAGAAGAATTCAAAAAGAGTCGAAATGTTCCCGTAATTATATAATCTGCCTTTTATATAATAAACAAATAAATTGATGATAATTCACGGATAACTATCTGCGCTGTTTTCTTTCAGTAGCCCTTTCTTATATCAATTTTAAAGTTGTGTTCCAAAAATATCCAGTTAAAGTTAAGAATTTAAAATTAAAAAAGTTAAAAATGTAGTCTACAAAAATAAATAAACGAATACGTTGCTTTATTAAAAAATAATTTTTTTTTTATTAAATGCAATTTTTTTTAAATAAAACATGAAAATTTTTCTGCAGCATATAAGTATAAAATGTAATATAAACATTCAATCAAAATTAAAATGTTAATGTCGAATTGAAAAAATTCATTCAAGCATTAAAATTTTCTAATCTGTATTTTTAGTTGAGAATTAAAATCTGTATTTTCTTAATCATCCAAAAATCTTTAACATCTAATTTTTTGTTGTATTTTTATTTTTAATTAAAAATTAATATCTTCATTCTATAGTTTGTGAAAAAAATAAAAAATATTTAAGCCTTTTAAAATCAATCTTTATTTTTCTATGCGTTGTGCAAAAGTGTGTGCGGGGGCCTTTACGGTACACGCAGTAGAATAGTAGATCATATCGGCGCACAGAAGAGTCTGTTTACTTTGCAGTATGTTTTCACTACTGCAACGATATAATGCGAATATAAAGATGCGTCAAGATCTTTTATGAGTGTACACAGCACAAACCTATTTTTAAAATAAAAAATGCAAAATTTAAAAAGTGGTGCCGTTTTAGAAACAAAGTTTATTTTTTAAGACAAATTTTGCCAAAAACAATTAATTATTTAAAGAATATCGCTATAAATGTAGGGTTCATGCTGTGCGTACACTCATAAAGTAACGAAATATTTTTGGATTTTTAGTTTCAGATGTATATAGCAGGCGCTACATTGCACGACGCGGAACGCGGACGATTATAAGCCCTTATAATACCATTATGGATTTTTTCTAATAAAATTTTTTTTATTAACTTTAATAGTATAATAAAATATCCTAAAAATTTTTAAAAGATTGATTCAATCCTTTTTTAAAATAAATTCTTAAAAGAATCGCTGTTTTTCAGCGGTCATCAGGTTCCCCCCTTGATTCCACCGCTCAAAGCGTGGACGAAGCGTGGACGAAGCGTAAACAAATCGTGAGCTCACACAAACGTAGACTCATGCTTTGGTGTGCGTTGTCAGGCAGCGCGAGCGGCGGCGCCGCTGTGGCACCTAGCCTAGGGCTGGTTTCACCATCTCCGGTTATCTTAACCGACTAATTATTACATCAGAATTGACCAATCGCATTTTTAATATTGCTTAACGACAAATACGGTTGGTTGATCAACCAGAGTCTGGCCATAATGGCTCCGGCAGACCAGCGCAATTTCTGTCGTGCGCGATGTCCAATGAGCGACCGCCTTTCCGCTCATCTCTTCCGCTCATTGTATAATGTAACCCATTAACGCTTCTGATTGGCTAGACTCTGGATGAGGGTATCTAGCGACTCTAGCGTACACTGAAAAAAAAATTTTCTAGAAGTAAATAAATTTGTTTACTTCTTTATTATTTTCTTTATTTTAATAAATATATTTAGTAATTGTAAATAAAAAATTTCATTTTAGATAATATTTAGTTATATATAGAAAATATTTACTTAAAACTTTATATTTTTATTTTAAAACATAAAAATTTTAAATTAAAAGAGTATTTTTTGAAAATTAGTAATCTATTTTTTTTATTCTAACAATCTACTTTTCTTAATATTAAAATTCTGTTTTAAATAAATAATTTTTCTCCTTTAAGAAAGAAATGTTTTAATTGAAATAAATAAATATTTTAATTTATTACAACCATATTTATATTTATATAAATAAATATTTACTTAATAAAAGAACTAAATTATTTAAAATAAATAAAACGGATTATTTAAATGTGTTCAATAGATTTTTATTTTCAAATAAATAGATGTTATACAGAGAGAAAAAGATGTCTTTAAATCTAATAAACAATTTTGCTTATTACAAAGCATATATTTCTTTGTTTTAAAAAAATCTTATATTACACATGTCTTAGATTTAATAACATTTATTAAAAACAAAGAAATACATACATTGGAATAATCGAACAAAACTGCTTATTAAATCTAAAGAAAGTTTTCTCTCGGTGTATTTTTGTAAGTAAATATTTACTTAATGAAAGAACTAAATTATTTGAAATAAACAAAACAGATTATTTAAATGTGTTTAATAGATTTTTATTTTCAAATAAATAGATGTTATACACAGAGAAAAAGATGTCTTTAAATGTAATAAACAATTTTGCTTATTACAAAGCATATATTTCTTTGTTTTTAAGAAATCTCAAACACATGTCTAAGATTTACTAACATTTACTAAAAACAAAGACATACATACATTGGAATAGTCGAATAAAACTTATTGAATTTAAAGAAATCCTTCTCTCCGTGTATTTGCATTTTTTTTTAAAATAAGTTTTTCTTTCTGAAAAATTATTATTATAAAAACTTTTAATATAGATATTTTTTTTAATTAAAAAAATGTATGCATTGTAATTTAATAATTATTTGAACTCTAAGAAAAACGTGCTCAACGACATTAAGCATAAAAAAAAAATTACATTTATAAAGTACAGTGAGAGAAAGATTTCTTTAGATTTAATAAACAGTTTGACCATTTCAATGTGCGCATTTTTTTGTTTTCAATAAATTTTATTTATCTTAAAGAAATATGTATAAAATTTATTAAAAACAAAGAAATGTATGCTTTGAATTAGTCAAATAAAATTGTTTAGTAAATCTAAAGAAATTTTTCTCTTTGTATATACACGGAATTTGTTTCTCTGAAGCAAATGTACTCGCAAAGAGAGTTGAATATATGTGAAGAGTTATGCCGATTAAGACATTTGTGTAATATTTTCTGAAGCATTGCAAAACAACCAGAGATGGGCAAATTTGTAATTGACTATTACCAAATTACAAATACTCAAAACAATGAATAATTAAATGTGATTTAATTACACATTACTTTGAACATTTGTAATTAAACACCACTGAATTACTAATCTGTTTGAACATTTGTAATGGATGTTTAAAGTAATTAAATTACACTATTGTAATGTAATTACATTTGTGTAATTTATTTATACATTTGTGTAATTTAATTACATTTGTGTAATTTAATTACATTTGTATAATTTAATTACATTTGTGTAATTTAATTACATTTGTGTAATTTAATTACGTCTGTGTAATTTAATTAAATTTTAATTTTTATTCGAATTGAGTTAACATAAGTTCATAACTTATGAAAAATATCTTATGCATGGGAGAAAGCTTTTTTTTCAGACTCGTATGATTGCCGCCCAAGCAGAAGGCCAACTTCACGCTCGTCTAAAAAATGTCGCTTTCTCCGCTAAATACACAATATATTATTTTTGCAGTATGTATGTACAGTATGTACACTCTCACGTTCTCTTTGTCGTTAACTCAATTCGAATAAAAATTAAAATGTAATTAAATTACACAGATGTAATTAAATTACACAAATGTAATTAAATTACACAAATATAATTAAATTACACAAATGTAATTAAATCACACAAATGTAATTACATTACAATAGTGTAATTTAATTACTTTGGACATCCATTACAAATGCTCAAAATAATGAGTAATTAAACGGAACTTAATTACAAATGCTGAAAATAATGGATAATTAAATGGATTTCAATTACAAATTATAAAAGTAATATGTAATTGAATATGTAATTTGGAGACAAAAGTATTTGCTGCCACCCATCTCTGGAAACAACACACAATATAATATTTATTGATACATAATATAAACGTTATAATTTCTGTCCACCCGTTGCGCGTATGCTGTGTTTTAAGCCCCTTGCACAATGTTAGGCAACAGGCCATAAGAACAGAAATAATGAAAGAGAGAAAGGATTTTCTTCTCTCTTTCTCTCTTTCTTTATGTCCTGTTCTTATTGTCTGTTGCCTAGCATTGTGTGATAGCCTTTATACGCGTGCGTATTGGCTTGCCCATCTTGGCGCCACGCGCCGGCACTCATGCTTCCTGTCGCAATCACGTGGCCGTGTTTCGCTATTGTTCTCACGTTCTCAGTACTCATGAGACTTGAGAGTCGCAATCTTGTGCGGATATGTGCAGATACGTGTTTTAGTCGAAAGTGGTCGAAAGAACACAGCCTTTCATTATTATATATTTAATCGTATTAATAAATCATCCCAATACCTGCATCAGTAGCCGTAATTTTGCACTTCATTTTTTTGACCATTAAATTGCGTCGTAGTGTATAGCAATATTCGTGTAGTGTACAGCGGCCTCGCCGATTCTTCTAGACTATATAAACATGGTAGACGACGAAATTAAAAAAATATTACAACATTTAAACCTAGAACATCTTGAAGACGACTTCAAAAGTAAGTTAATAAGAATAAATTTCTGTTTTGTTTTCTTTCTAAAAATTATTCAGTAAATCTTGATTTTTTCTTCTCTTTTTTAATCTTTTTCTATCTCTTTCCTTGTTTTACTTCTGAAGTAAAATATGTGTTTCGTAGTTTGTTTCTTCTTCATATAATATTATTTTTATACCCACAGAGAGAGAGAGAGAGAGAGAGAGAGAGAGAGAGAGAGAGAGAGAGAGAGAGAGAGAGAGAAAAGCTTTTATTCAGTGTTCTAGGGCAAGCCCTCTAAGAACTTACAGCGATCACCTGGTACAATGTATTGAGTTAATTATGATCGAGAGATAATGATTACTTTAAGACAACGCGACTGACCTTATTGAAACTAAATTAATTAAAATAACAATACAATATAATATGCAATATAATATGTAACCGTAAAGCAAAGACCGATAATAATATAACGTAGTAGACAACATAAAAAAATGCTTAGAATAACAATATTAATTTTAGACTAGAACTACAAGCTAGGAAAACAATATTAAAATTTTATAGTACAGTGAAGCAAGAGACGGAAGTAATCCACCAGGTTTGCAAGAGTAAGCGGGCGATAGTTTACAGTTGTATATAAGCGGGTTACTTGGACGGATTACTTGGACGGCGCTCCTCCGATAACCGAGATAACGCAGTGGCTCATGCGCAGTGATCGTACTTGAAACGCAGAAAAATAAAAGAAAAAAGAAAGAAAGAATTATGTGGCGCAGTCAAGCACTCATACACCTGCAGGGGAGTGCAACTACCCCCTACGTGGCCGGACCTCAAATATATAGAGTGGAGAAGATTCCTGTTACAAATTAAAGACTGAGGCGCTCAGGGGTGAGTGCACCACCTCCAAAAAGGGGGGAGGGTCTAATTTGTTGCACTCCGCCACAGGTGACGGAAGAGGGCTCCCCTAAATTCATTGAAGGAAGCGGCCGAGCGAATGTCCGTCGGCAGCGAATTTCAAAGAGTTGCGCCTGCCGAAGGGAAAGGAGCGCTGGAAGGTGGCAGTTCGACAGAGGGGAACCGCCAAATCAAGAGGTGAGCCCCGCGTGTTTGGGCGGAGAGGCGCGTAAGGGTGAAGATTAGTGGTAATGTAGGATGGGACCCCGGAGCGAATGACCGAGAATAGGAAGCAGCAAACAAGGTAGGTCCTCCGGTCATCCGGCGACAGCCAGCGCAGGGCTTGGTAGTGTGGCGAGATGTGCTCGTCCTTCCGCAAGTTAAAAATAAACCGGACGCAGGCATTAGTAAGTCGTCGGAGTTTTAATTTGTCCTGGCCCGTTAGGTCTGTGAAGATAGCCGCGCAGTAGTCAATAATGGGGAAGATGAGGGAAGACACCAGTCGGACGCGAAGCGGCACTGCGAGACAGCTCCTCATGGCCTTAAGTCTCCAGAGAACAGCGTTGACCCTCTGAGAGGTTACCTTGATATGCTTGGACCAGCTAAGTGTGTCCGTAAGAATAATCCACAGATTGGAGACCCGATTCACGACCTCGATAGGGCATCCGTTGAGCAAGAGTTCAATGTCGCTCTTAACTATGCTGTTGATATGTCGAGCACTACCGAGCATCGCCCTCGTCTTGCCAGCGTTCAGCCTCAGTCCATTCTCGGCCGCCCAGCCCTCCACCGCGGCGATGTCCTCCCTCATCCTCGCCAAGGCTGAGTCAAGTTCGGCAGGAGGAAAGTGCAGGTAAGTTTGAAGGTCGTCAGCGTAGAGGACATGAGAGGAGTGCCTCAGTGAGTGCCGTAAGTCGTTGATGAAGATTGTGAAGAAAAGGGGGCCGAGGACAGAGCGCTGAGGGACTCCGGATGTAACCGGGCACCAGGTTGAATAGGAACCGTCCGAGCCTCTCACTCTCTGAAAACGTCCGGAAAGGTAGGACTTGAACCACGACAGGACTGGCGAGGAGACGTGGAGGGAGCCAAGTTTTCGAAGGAGCAGATCGTGCTGCACAGAGTCGAATGCTTTCGTAAAATCGAAAAGCACGATAAGGGTGATTGATCTTTTGTCCACGGCCCGCCTGACATCATCAATCACCTTGACCAGCGCGGTTTGCGTGCTGTGGCCCCTTCTAAAACCGGCTTGTTGAGGATCCAGGACATGGAGGTTATCGAAATGGACGGAAAGCTGATCGAAGACAATGCACTCAAGGACTTTGGAAAGGTGACAAAGAATGGAGATAGGGCGATAGTCGGAGAGTGAGCTTGGAGTTTTGGTTTTTGAAAGGGGGAGAATATGGGAAAGTTTCCATAAAGATGGAAAGGTGGAGGAATTTAAGGATGCATTGAGCAGGTTAAGGATATGGGGAAAGGTTACTGGTAAGCTATCCATGATCAAACGGCGATTGACGCCGTCTGGGCCAGTAGAACGCGAGGAAGATCTGATTAAGGCTTTGAGTAAGACGTCGGGGGTGATGTGAAGGAAATAAAAAATAGAGGGATCGGCGAGCTGAGAAACGTAAGTGCGAGGAAGAGAGGGGGGGGAGTAGAAGGAGGAGGAGGTGTGTATGGAAGAGGGGAAGGTGGGTTAAGGAGGAATGTTGATGAGCGGAGGAGAAGAACGCATTGAGCTGATCAAGTGAGAATTCGAGACCGCGGGAAAGTTTAGACTTGGCAAGACCAAGCAACCTGAACTCGCCCCACAGGCGGGCAGGGTCAGTGATGGATCCAAGCCTACTCCTCAGATATGCGGCCCTAGCAGCATCAATTCGACGCTTGACCTCGTTGCGAAGGGAGCGGAACGCATCCAGGAGGACCAGACAGGGATGTAGGCGATGTGCTCTCCTCAATGCGTCGCGCTCCCGCATAAGTGCTCGAATGGTATTGTTAAGCCAAGGAGCCGGGGGCCGCCTTGCTTTGACCAAGCGAAGAGGAGCGTGAAGATCGCGCGCTGTAATGAGCGATTGTGTTAGAGTAGAGATTTTGTCATCTTGCGTGATGTCACTGTCTACGTAGGACCAATCGAGAGAGAGAAGAGAGGAGCGGAATTGATCAGTATCGAAATTTGAGTAGTCTCGCATCCAGAAGACGCGTGGCAATGAGAGAGAGAGAGAGAGAGAGAGAGAGAGAGAGAGAGAGAGAGAGAGAGAGATTGATTGATTGATTGATCTTTTATTAGCTTTCTCAGCTATTTTCAATACATATATATACAATTTTATGCTACATTATTAAAAACAAACTCTTTTAGCATTCGTTTAAACATTTCTAAACGATTACAATGTTTAACTTCGGGTGGTAATGCGTTATACATTAACACACCCTCATAAAATAAACTTTTTTGCGCGCTTCTTGTTTTTCGAAATTCTATAATAATATCCCCTGTCTGCCTAGTTTCGCGTTCTCCCTCTACTATTCTAAGTCTATTACTAAATTGCTCCGGCATCATATTATTTAAAATTGTAAAAATAAATAGCACGTGTTGTAATACAGCCTTTGTCTTATGGTCATAAATTGCAACGCTTGGTGCATACATTTAACTTTGGTACGTCTGTCACATTGCAATATGACTCTCATAGCTCTATTTTGCGCTTTTTGGAGCCTACTTAACTGTGTATCTCCCATATCTAATAGTAGCGTCGCACAATACTCAAAGTGAGGTGCTATTATTGTCTTGTATATCGTACATCTAGTGTAAGCCGAGATAAAGTTCCCTATTCTATTTAAAAAACTTATCTTCTTCCCTATTTTCTTTAGCATGTAATCACAGTAACCGCTAAATCTAAGTCTATCGTCAATAATTATACCCAAGTACTTTATTATTTCTACACGTTCAATCTCATTTCCATCCAAACATCTCACAGTAGTATTGCCTCTCAATTCTTTTCTTATCCCTGTAACTAACATATATTTTGTTTTCCCCGAATTCATCTTCAGTTTATTAATATTCATCCATTCCTCCACTACGTTAAATGCAATATTCAATTTTCTCTCTACTTCCGTACTACTCTCACCTGTTACATATATTAGGGTATCGTCCGCAAACATTTTTATATTACACATATCCGAGCAAACATTAACAATATCATTCATATATATTATAAACAACAATGGGCCCAATACCGAACCCTGTGGCACTCCGTATTCCGTAGTCATTATCTTAGACCACCTATCATTAAATTGAACTTGTTGCATTCTATCTTTTAAGTACGACCTAAACCATTCTAGAACTGTTCCTGTAATACCATACTGGTATAATTTCTCTAATAATCTTTCTCTATCAATTGTCTCGAAAGCTCGTTTAAGATCTACAAAAATAACTCCTACTATTTGTCTCTCACTAATAATCAATTTCCATTCATCTATAACTGTTTGAATTGCTGTTTCACACGAATAATTTTTCCTGAAGCCCGACTGATGTTCCGTTATGATATTATTATTTTCTAGGTAGACCTCAATTTGCTTTTTAACTATTATCTCTAATACTTTTTCATATATTGGTAATATATTAATAGGCCTATAATCACTTGCCCTCTTAGGTTTCTCTACTTTTGGTATTGGAATTATCGTGGATGTTTTCCACTCTTTCAAAAAACAACCTTCACTCAATGACTTATTTATTATATCACAATATTCCTCTTCTATCACAAAATATCGTTTTTAATATATCGCTAGTTATTCCTTCTTCTGTACCTTTCTTTTTTGGTAATTCCCTAATGATTTTTCTTACTTGTTCTGTCGTAATTGATTCAAATTTTTCTAGCTCTCCCTTCTTTTCAATACAATAAATAGTTCTCTTATTTGTGCTCGTTGTATAATTTTTATCTATAGATTTTATTATGTCTTTAATACTTTGTATATAATATAAGTTAAATTTATCAGCTATATCACACTCTATATTATTGTCTAATATTTCAAAATCTATGTTTCCTACAAATTTCGCGCCTATTGGTCCTCCTCTAATAATTTCTTTTAATAATTTCCACATAGTTGTGGGATTGTTACTATTATGATCAATCATGTTTTCATAATATTCTTTTTTCTTTGTTCTAATTAAACTAACTACTGCATTTCTTTCTATTTTAAATTGTTGCCAGTTTTGTTCCGTGCTATCGTACAGTGCTTTTCTATAAGCCTCATTTCTTCTAGTCGCTAGCTCTTCTATTTCCTTTGAATACCATTTTTTATTTTTGGTATTCTAAAAATTTTCTTAGGTGCTGAGATGTCTAGCGCATCTACAATACTATTAATTAAATTCTTTGCCTTTACATTAATATCTAACTCATTAATATCTAAATCATATCCTTTTTCTAAATTACTCTCCACTAGCTTAATAAACTCATCCGCATTATATCTACTATAATCCCTGCCACTGAATTCTTTATATTTATTTACAATCTTGTTCGTATTTATCACAACTTTTATCCACGCATGATCCGTTATCTTAGGTTCGTACTTGACTTCTACATTTATATCTTTATTCGCAAAAACTAGATCTATAATTGTTCTATTATTTTCGGTAACTCTCGTTGGTTTATCCACATACTGCTTCATACCTAGACTTTGCATAGTCGTTAGTAGTTTATTTGTATAATAAGAGTCTGTCACACAATCTATATTAAAGTCTCCTAATATTATACACTCTTCTTTTATTGTTAATTCTTCTACTATCTCCTCTAAGAATCCTATAAACTCTCCATGTGACGCACTCGGTGAATGATATATTACCATTAACACTCCTTTAAACAATTTCTCTTTTACTTCTATTGCAACGCACCACACAATCCTTTCTAATTTTTTCAATACTACTATTTCATACTTGATATCGTCTCTTACATACAGAGCAACTCCCCCTGTATTTCCATTTTCCGCGTCGCATCTAACCACACTGTATCCCGGTACACTTATTTCACTGTCTTCAATTTCCGCAATCAGTCTCGACTCCGACAATGCAATAACTGCCGGATTTAATTTCTTTATAATCTGATGCTGTATCTCGTCCTTATGTGCCATTAAACTTTGCGCGTTTGTATATATTATCTGATCCTCTTCTTTCTGTAATTGCTATTTTTTGGCTTCCCATCCACTTCTCCTCTTCTCCTCTTCGATAGCCCTCTTGTATGTCGGGCATTCCGGATCCAGAGCATCATGATCGTCTTTTATTTTTAAATTATATGTTTTTATTTTAAACATACAATTTACACATTTGTTCTGCTTCTCTCTACATTCACTTGCTTTATGCTTTCCTGTACATTTATGACACGTTTCATCTCTCGTACAGTTTTTTGCAATGTGGTAGAATCCCCAGCACTTGAAACATCTCTTTATGCTAAAGTGATTGAACACAGGACATTTTCTCCAGCCTCTATTCAACTTTTCTTTTTTTAACATCAATTCATGTGTTACTTCATCTACTTCAATTATTAAAGATCTACCTTCTTTTCCTTTCCTTCTAGATTGACTATCATCCATATTTTTTCTTTTCGGGATTTTCTTAACTATGCTTATACGAGATTCACCAATACTATTCTGTTTCTTTATTGTATCTATTAGCTCATCGTCATCCAACTTTATTTCTTCCTCGCTAATATTAACAATTTTTATTTTCGGCTTCTTTTGTACTGATTCTGTAACATTATAATTGTCACTTAGTTTAGACTGTACTACATCTTTTAATTTATCTATTTCTTCTCCGGTCTCACATCCTAGAATTACTGTTCCTTCTCTTCCTTTTTGTACCTTTGTTATCCCCATTGGCATATTCTTAATATCAACTTTTTCTTTTATTATTTTTTTAGTGGTCTCATTTTCTTGCTGAGTCTTCGGTTTGATGATTATGATGTTTTCCTTCTTTTTCTTTATTGCCTCACTGTAACTGCCGCGCACATTTTCCGCTGACGCCTGCATTCCTCCTCGTATTATTTTTCGTAGGTCTTCCATTTCTTGTTTAATAGCTTTTATTTCCTCTTGCACTGTTTCTTTAATCAGCATTTTTATTTCTCGTTTGCATGCCATTTCATCTTTCATCTCTCTCATAGTTCTTACTAGCCAATCAATTTTCGTATCCATGCCCACGTTGACTCCTATTGCTCTGCTTCCGCCACTTCCCGTCGATCCCGTAGAACTTAGTCTTTCTCTTCCGCTTCCCGTCTGTATTGGTGTTTTTTTCACATCTATATCTTTTTCACTGTCTACTGTGAACTTCTCATATGGGCCAGGACAAGACACATATTCTCGATTTCTGTCATACACCTTATGTTTACTTGCACATCCAGGATGGAAGAAAAGTTTGACACATGACTTACATGTCACGACCTGACTTTTTATTTCCTTCTTACATGCGGCACATCTATATTCCGCATATTCATCGACCATATTAGTACGTATCGGCTGATGCCGATCCTATCGATACGGGCGCCCACTCACGTACGTAACTTTAATTAATATACACGTCACTATAAATGTCTACCTGTCGCGACATGTATGCCCCGCATGGAAAATATACTGACTTTCCGCATAGATCCACGCACTCTCGCTAGAAAACTTTGGTCCTGTTTGGTCCTTACGTGTATTCTTATAGCCACGACACCTTTTTATAATTTTCTTTCACTTCTTAATCACTTTAAATTAACTGCATTTGCGGAGCGATCTTTCACACGTCCATCACGGTAGAGACGCGGAGAGACGGGGGGGGGAGAGAGAGAGAGAGGGGGGGAGAGGGAGAGGGAGAGGGAGAGGGAGAGGGAGAGGGAGAGAGAGAGAGAGAGAGAGAGAGAGAGAGAGAGAGAGAGAGAGAGAGAGAGAGATTTCTTTAGATTTAATAAATAATTTTGCTCGAATCTCATTGTAATGACAATAATTTTTATAATAATGTCGAAGCCAATACTGCAATAGCTACAAATAATAACTTGAAATTGCATAAAATTGAAAATATTAACATTAAAAAAAAAATGTAAGACCGAAAATATTTTAAATAATTTTTTATTATTATTAAGTTGTCCACAAAATAATTTAAATTGTAAAAATATTGATTGAAATAGTTTCCAAGAAATTGTAATTAATACGTCATTGCGTTTTATAACTCACCTATATGCGTATGGAAGTTTAAGTAGAACAATTGTTCACAACATTATTAACGAAATGAGCAATTCTTATTTATCAATTCTTTTAAAAATTATTTATGAAAAATTTAATGGTAACAATGAGTTGTGTGCAACGTTAAATATTTTAGAAAGTGGATTAAAAATATTTAAGAGTGAACATTTAACTTTTAATTACTTGAAAAATATTGAATGTTTATTTTTACCATCCAAAGTTATAATAAGATCTTTATTAACATCTGGAAGATTTAAAAAAAGAGTCAAAACCGTATTGCGCAATAGCACATTAAGTATTATTTCTTTAAAACAAGTTCTACAAAAATTTCTTGAACTTCTAAACGTTTATTCTTCGATTTTATCTTATATGTATAACAGAGTGTAAGAATAATGAGTTTTATACTTTTTTAAATAGCAATTATTGGAAAGTAGTTGAAAATCAAACAATTGGTAAAACTGTGCTACCGTTAGTATTATATTTTGATGACATTGAGATAAATAATCCTTTAGGATCGCGAAAATGTATTCATAAAATTGAAGTAATTTATTGTTCTATTCTTGAATTACCTCAAGAATTTTCAAGTATGATAAGCAATATCTTATTAGTTCAAATCCATAACTATCAAGACCATAAACTTCTTGGTAATAAAAAAATTTTTCAACGGATTATAAAACTAATGACAGATTTACAAGAGAATGGTATAATTATTTCGATAAATAGCCACGAATATAAAATATTTTTTGATCTTCCATTTATTGTTGGAGATAATTTAGGTTTAAATACAATTTTGGGATACTCGCGAAGTTTTAAATCAAATTATTGCTGTAGAATTTGTTACGAAGATATTTCTAATTTAAAAAAGCAATCTGTTGAAAACTTTTATAAAATAAGGACAAGAGAAAATTATTTGGTTCATTCACATGACCAATCTTTTGGCATTCGAGAAGAATGCATATTTCATGCAATACCAAATTTTCATGTAATTAGCAATGCTTCAGTTGACCCAATGCATGACATTCTTGAGGGAATATGTAGATATGATATAGGTAAAATTTTACATAATTTTATATATGAAGAAAAATTTTTTACATTAGAAATTTTAAATAAAAGGATACTATATTTCGATAATATAGCTTCTGATAAAAATATTCCACCAAACTTATCACAAGAATCTATAAAAAGTAAAATAATTATATTATCTGCCTCAGAAATGAAGTTTTTAGTTCAAAATCTAAATTTTATAATTGGTGACTTAATTCCAGAAAATAACTACATGTGGAAAATGTATTTACTCTTGTCTGAAATTCTTTATTATGTTTCTTTATCTACTATTACCCTTAAGAATATTGAAAGATTTAATTGTTTAGTATCTGAATATATAGAGCTATATTTACAAAGATTTAAAACTTCGTTAAAAATTAAACATCATTATTAAGTACATTATTCCAGGCTAATGAAAAAATTTGGATCTTTAAATAACATGTCTTCAATACGATATGAAGCTAAACATAAACAATTAAAAGAAAATAGTAAAGTAATTTTCAGTCGAAAAATCCAAGTTATACTTTAACTCTTAAACATCAGTTACAACTCTGTTACAGATTTTTGTGTAATGAGGGATTTTCAAAAAGAATATTATATGGAAGTCATATTTCAAAAGTTAATATAATCGACACTTATGAAAATATAAAACACTTAATTACCATTTAATTACCACTATTACCAAATAATGATATTAGCAATTATGATATTATACAATGGGTTAAAATTAATGGCATTGATTATCGTAAATATGATATATTAAATGTTAGTAAAAATAATTTTGTATTGTTTGAAAAAATTGAATATGTTATAACTGATAATTCTAATAACATTTTATTTATATATCGAATGTTAAAGTGTGTAAATTATAGCAAACATTTTAACGCTTATGAAATTGAAGAAGAAGAAGAATATGGTCTTATAGTTAAGGAATATCTTATAAGTCTATAACTTGCATATTTTATCAAACAAAAAAATGTATGTTTCTTTTTTTAAGATGGATTAAATTTATGAACACATATAATTACGTTAGATCTTTATTTAATATAATTATACTAAATCAAGATTTAACGTAATTCTTCGTCAGTTAAGTATAATGTTTAGTGCGAAAGTTTCTTTGCTTTGATTTTATATATATATGTATATATTATAGTCTATAGTATTTTATATAGTATATCTTTTTATTATAAAATATTTTTTAAACTAGAAAGTTTACAACTTGCGTATACTTATATATTAAAATAAATAAAAAATGTTTATTTAAATATATTGCATTTATACATTGCGTTGTATTAAATCTTTATTTATATAGTACGTATGAACACTTTTATGTTAAGTACAAATTTTACAATTAGTGTGAAAGTTTCTTGTATAAATAATAAATGTTCTTATGTAAAAGAACCTTGTACACTTCGAACATAATGTGTAACACTGTGTAACTAAAGGTGATATACACACCTTTAAATAAAAGTTTAATAAATAATATTAAACATACATTTGTTTTATTTATTTAATCATGTCTTTAATAATGTGTAAAAACTAATTTATATTGAAATAAGTATATCATATTTTAAATAGAAATACTTGCTTATTTCATATAAAAAATAAACTCATTTAAAAAATTTAAAACATATACTGTTACTAACACAATACTGTTACTAACAATATTTATTTCTATAAAGAAAATACTTTTTAATTTAAAATATTATTGTATTAAATCAGAAAAAGTATGTTTTAATTTAAAAATATATTTTTTTATTATTTGCCTATAAAGTAAACATAAATTTTTTTTAATTTAAAATTTATTTAATTAAAAATATTTTTTGCTTATATAGTAAACATTAAATTTTTTTAAGTAAAAATTAATTTAATGAAAAAAAAATTTTTTTTTCTTATAAAATAAACATTAAATGTTTTAAGTAAAAATTTATTAAAAATATTTTTTTTCTAAAGTAACCATTATTATTTCTTAAGTAAAAATTTATTTAATAAAAGAAAATATTTTTTGCTTACAAAGTAAACATTAAATTTATCTAAGTAAAAAATTGTTTAATGAAAAAAAAATATTTTTTTCTTATAAAGTAAACATTAAATTTATCTAAGTAAAAAATTGTTTAATGAAAAAAAAATATTTTTTTCTTATAAAGTAAACATTAAATTTATCTAAGAAAAAATTTATTTAATCAAAGAAAATATTTTTGCTTACAAAGTGAACATTTAATTTATGTAAGTAAAAAATTGTTTAATAAAAAAAAATATTTTTTTCTTATAAAGTAAACATTAAATTTATCTAAGTAAAAATTTATTTAATAAAAAAAATTATTTTTTGCTTATAAGAAACTATTAATTTTTTTAAAGTAAAAATTTAATTAACGGAAAAAAATATTTTTTTTTATAAATAACTATTACTTTGTTTTAAGTAAAACTTTATTTAATGAAAATAATTATTTATTAAATTTAAATTCTTGTTTTTTAAATTAATAGATATTTTGTTTTTATTTAAAAATGTATTTATTAAATATTAATGTATAAAGGAAATTGTTTAATTTTATTTAATAATGTGTTTTTTAATGTAAAAAATAATTTACTTATTTAAAATAAATATTTTTTTTTTATAAGACAAAATTAACTTTATCTAAAAAAATATTTCTTTCATTTAATAAAATATTTTTTTTTGCTAATAAATATAATTTTCTAAAATAAGAAAATAATTTTTTTGCAACTATTAAAAAAAACCATTTACTAAGACTAAATAAAAATTTCTTGAATTTAACAATTTTTTTTTCAGTGTAGCCCGTGTGGTGATTGGAAGGAATGGGGATGGTTGTGCGAGCCGAACATTCTCGTTTAGCGGCACGTGCAGGCACGTGTTCCATGTACCCCCGTGTGCTTTGCCTGTTTGTGCGGTGTGCCACGCAGTTCTGGTGCTCTTCAGCTCTAAAGCAGCCAATTTGTGCGAAGATGAGTGGACGGCGGAGAGGTACACTGAGAAAAAAATTTACTAAAAAACAAAAAATTTTCTTTAATTTTAGAAAATCATGCGTTTGCATACAACTGGACACGCATTTTTTTTAATTAAAAAATCGTGTTTATTTATTTGTAGAATATTAATTTTCTATTAAGTAAATTATTCTCTATATATCAAAACTGTTTTATACAATGCAATTAATATTTATTAAAACTTAATGTTTAGTCTCTATTTTTTCAATTGAATTTATTTGCTTTAAGAAAATGTTGTTTATCATGGAATAAATTGTTCATTAATTACAACAAATATTTGGTAAATTGTAATAAATAGTTGTTGAAATATAAATATTATTATTTGAAAAATATTTTTAAGATGCAAATGTTTAAATACTGTTAATTTAATTTTAAAAATTAATTTTTTATATTAAATAAGTTATCTCTAACTTGCAAAAAGTATGTTGTACAATACAACAAACATGTGTTAAATTATAATAAATAGTTATTAACATATACATATTATTTTTTTAAAAATATTTCAAGAAACAAATTTTTAAACAATATTTTCTTAATTTTAAAAATTAATTTTTTATATTAAAGAAATTATCTATAAGTATGTTGTACAATACAACAAATGTGTGTTAAATTATAATAAATAATTATTAACATATACATATTATTTTTTTAAAAATATTTTCAAGAAACAAATTTTTAAATAATATTACCTTAATTTAAAAAATTAATTTTTTATATTAAATAAATTATCTATAAGTATGTTGTACAATACAACAAATGTGTGTTAAATTATAATAAATAATTATTAACATATACATATTATTTTTTAAAAAATATTTTCGAGAAACATTTTTAAATAATATAACCTTAATTTTAAAAATTAATTTTTTATATTAAATAAATTATCTGTAACTTGCTAAGTATGTTATATAATACAGTAAAATATGTATAATATTGCATTTTCTTTTTGTAAATTTTTTTGGATAAACTTCCGAAAAGCCCATACCGATTTTTTTTACTCTAGATTCTTACGTATTTCGACGTGCTGATTACAAATATGATAGTGAAAATTGGCGCAAATTTGATTTTCATGGCGAAAACCTTGAAAAAACCATAAAAATCATGGTTTTTTCTATTTATTTCCCTAAATAATGAGAATTTTGAAAAATACTTTAGATAAAAGTTATAGATCTCATCGAAATACACATTTTATGTTCTATTGATTTTTGCCGTAAAAACAATAATTTTTGAGAAAAACGACGTTAAATGTTCAAAACTTCATATAACTCATCTAACACAATTCAAGTTTTATTAGTTAATTTTATGGTAATTATTCACTTTACGGGACCCAGCCCCTTGACCTTGACAAATGTTCGTATATGATAAATATACTAGGCCGTATTTTCCGTTAAATCATAAATTCGCCCAAAGAAAAGAAGAAGTGTGGGATGAACGTAGTTATGATTGGAAAGTCGCAAACTCATGTGAAACCATACAAGCGGATCTAGCAGCGCCCCGAGGCAGGGGGAGAGTGTGAGTGGACCTCGCTATGCGTGGAAAAGAGAAAGAGGTCGACTACTCCCAGTTTATTTTTATACTCTCACTCGCAGGTGGCAGAATTTACTAGGTGGAAGTAGTCGGCCCCCCCCCTCCGCGGGGGCTACGCCCCGCTCCGGGTAGGGGCCTCAGATGGCTGAAAGTGGGGGTTAGCCGGAGTAGGGAGCTCCGCGTGGAAAGTCACAAACCATTACTGTATGCGGACCCCGTCCCCTCCCCACTATCAAGACCATTTTGGTGCTAGTGATGGTCAAAAATTTATACCACACCTAAAAATGGGTGGATCATGCTTCGCATGGAAAATTCCAATGGTACAGAAAACACATGAGCAAAGCTCACTTCCTTCCAGTATTAACTAATAAAATTAACTAATAAAACTCGAATTGTGTTACATGAGTTATATAAAGTTTTGAACATTTAACGTCGTTTTTCTCAAAAACTATTGTTTTTACAGCGAAAATCAATAGAACATAAAATGTGTATTTCGATGAGATCTATAACTTTTATTTGAAGTATTTTTCAAAATTTTCATTATTTACGGAGATAAATGGAAAAAACCATAATTTTTATGGTTTTTTCAAGGTTTTCGCCATGAAAATCAAATTTGCGCCAATTTTCACTATTATATTCGTAATCAGCACGTCGAAATACGTAAGAATCCAGAGTATAAAAAAAATCGGAGATATGGGCTTTTCGGAAGTACACCCATTTTTTTAAATTTAAGTAATTTCTTTTTTAAATAGAAAAACTATTTTTTAATTATTGTAATTTATTTTATTTTATTAGTTTTCTTTGTGACGTGGCGCGTCCGGCGCGCGCGCCACAAGGGCATAAGTCCGACCGAGGGGTCGATCGGGGGCGACTCCTTGCTGAGCCGAGGGGGATACGGTTCTGCTATTTTATTTTCTTTTGATTTTTTTTAGTCCGCGATACCGTTTTCCGATTGTAGTTGACAATCATTTAAAGTTAAGGCGCCGAGTGTGGGCTCATCTAAAGAGTGTGCCAAGGGCGACGGAGGAGCAGTCGTCGTGGGAATCTTGCTCAGAGCAATCGACAGTGGAGGGAGCGCCCCGCCAGGAGTTTCCCCGGCGAGCCGTGCGTCAACCCCGCAACGCGCTGCCGACCCGGAGCCAAGGGTACCGACCGCGCCGAATGACAGCATTACGACACGACGACTCCCCGCAAGAGCCACGCCATGGGCACGCCACCGGGCTGCAGACCGGAAAAGCGACCACGGCTATGTCAACCGCCAGCCGCCAAGATCGGTTCGGTCGCGGCCTGGCCAGCCGGACCAGCCGAAACGACACGGCACAGGGGGCCCCATTTGTGGAGCACGTGCCGATCAGCGACATGACGAGAGGTGAAGCACCGCGGCGCGGGATCGAGGATCACGTGCGTCGGACGGATCCCCCTATCGGGAATCAAAGAGCGTCCGCGCAGGTGCGGCGGCTCGAGTCGGCCGGCACGGGACCGGGGGCTCCTCACTGTTCGGTAAGCCGTGTGATAAGGCGTATCAGCGAGGACCAGCCAGAGCTACCGACTTCGGCGGACAAAGATCTCGGATTTTGTAAGGCCATCACTCGGCAGCCACGCAGAATTTCGTAAAATTCGGTAAGGCGGTCGACTTTCGTGCGGGACCGTATAAGAGATACCGTTTCTTGTCGTGTTACCGGTGATCCCGAATCCGATACCGTTTTTGCTGTTGTTTATTCATTAGTGTTGAGAAACTCGAAATACGAAGTAAAGTCGTGTGGCCGCACGAAAAATCGGACCGACCGGCCCGAATATTTAGTTATTAAGTACGTCCCTCTCGGACAAAGCCGGCACCGACAGTCCTTTTGTAATTAATAATTGCGTTCTTTATTACCGCGAATACCGATCTCGAACATATTATAATTGTTGTGATTGACGAGCGGAGAGCCTCGACGGCCTCCCGCCTCGTGGAGTAAATCTAAAGTTTCCGCATTCTCTTTGTGCCGACTTCCGGCTTCCGTCTTAACCACATCTCTGTGAATTTATGAAATTTTATTAAGTGGAGTAAGATCCACGATTTTTGTGGACACCGTACTCCTTAATCTTTAACAAAATATATTTTTAAATTTGATATTTAATTGACAATTGTGTACCAATTCTCTCCTACGACCTGCCTCGATCCGAGCTCTCCACCCCCCCTGGTCACTAAAGAACCACGCCCCTCTACCCCGTCGAGAAAAGAGCCACCGGCATTAGTAACGCTTCCTATTCGGCTACCGACTTATCGTTAATTGTTGTGTGGCGCGGAAATCCGCGCCTGGCGCCCAGAAAATTAGAGCATTTTGGAGTTACCGTTCAAGCAGGCTACCGTTTTCGAACTGTTAAAGAAATTATTATTGTTAATTGGGCGTAGCCCCTCGGACCTAGCGGTTCCCAAAGGAAAGCTACGTCGCATCTTATATCTATATTTTTTTAAATAATACTTTACACATTATCTCTTGCAATAAAATTAAGAGTGTATCAAATGTATATGATTACAAAACATGATTATTTAATTGATAATTAGTTACAACAAAAGCTAATATAACTGCAGACACTTAAGTCACAATTGTAATAGACGATTCAAGAAAAACAATTCTTTATTACACTCATATTTAAAATAAGAAAATATAATAAATAGTTAATACTTACATGATTCTATCACTTACAATTATTTAACTTTAGTGAGAAAAATGTGTATGCCATTAAGAATAGATATATGTTGTCTATTAATCATTTGCATGCTGCGAGGGAAATAAAAAACTTAAAAGTATATAATATATTTTTATTATAATTTTATTATTTTTAATATCTTATTATGATTGTAATAAATTTTAATGATACTGAACTTACAATTTAGTCAAATTTTCGCAAAAAATATGATTATAACTTTTAAAATAAACGTGATAATCTATTACAAACATCATAATCTATTACATTATGGAAGAATTATGAAAAAATATGGACCACTAATATCATCTATTCGTCTTGAAGCAAAACATCGAGAATTGAAAAAATATGCTAAAGCTATTACTTCACGGACAAATCCTTCCTACACGCTTGCTCTCAAACATCAATTAAAACTTGGTCATCGATTTATTTGCGCAAAAGGATTTTTAAATGGTTTACGACATGATTCTAAAATAACCAAGTTTACTGAAATTTCAGAATATCATGACATAAAGAATGTTTTACTTCCAGAAATAATACATAATAATTTGAACACAGTATCTTGGATTATAATAAATGGTACACGATATGAAATTAATAATGTTATATGTACAAATATTTACGACCGTTCATTTACAAAAATTCGACATATTATTTTAAATCAAAACAAAGAAATATTTTTTGTATTACTACAACTTAGTATTGTAAGTTTTAATTTATAAGAGTGCATATAAGATATTAGAACAAAACCAACTTTTTTGTATAAATCAAAAAGATTTAATAGATGTAGATTTTATGACACAATTAAGATAATTATCTCGTGTTCTGATGTATTTTTCTTCCTCATAAACAAAATTTTGTGCATCCTTTTTAGGGAGTGTACAAGCTCGACAATAATATTGAGTATTAAATCCCTTTGCAAAACCAAAAATTGTATTCAAGCCTAAATTGTCACCAGCAATAAACATTAAGCAAAATATTATTTTTTGCTCTTTATTAACATTTATAGTTATTCCATTAATGCAGAGATCAATGATTTCATCAACCATGTGTGAAAAGATTTTATTTCCTAATTTTTTATGATCTTGATAGTTTTGAAGTTGCATTAGTAGAATATTTTCTAAATTGCTACTATACTGAGGAGGTATACCTAGCAAACTTAAATAAACTGCACCTAATTTATGAATAGATCTATGCGATCCTAATGGATTATTTATTTCAAAATCGTCAAAAAATAATGCTATTGGTAGAACAAATTCATTTTCTTTTAATTCTATGGATTTCCATATTTCACCATGATAAACTGAAGTTATCAATGTAACGCTATTTTGGCATTTATTAATATATTGTACGATATTAGTAAAAACGTTAGGCAATTCCAAAAACTTTTTTAAAACAAGTTTTATAGGAATTATAGCAAGTTGTTTATAATGTATAACTAATTGTTTTTTTAATTTTATCTTTCTTGGTACTAAAAAAGAATAAATTTTTATTGTAGATGGTTTTATTAAACAATTAATATTTGTTAAATATTTTAAAGTGTAATGCTCAGTTTTAAATTTTTTTAAGTTACTTTTTATAATTTTCAAGTAATTACACATATTATTTGTATCGCTATATTTTTTTTCTATTATATCAAAACTTTTAGATAAATAAGTATAAAAAAATTTGTTAATAATTTTATGGGCGTCCTTTTTATTTAAATTTTCTAAAGAATATAATTTTGTGATTAAAGATAACGTTACATTTAATATCTTTAAACTAAAATTTTTTAAAGAAAAATTATCATCCTTATTTATGTAGACTCATAAAATACAGGCGTACTTGCAGTATTAAGGTTTGTTAGCTGTACCTCTTTAGTTAGATTTATATTTTGAGAACTTGCTTTAATCATCGATTTATTTAGCAAATTGGATTCTTTATTATTTATTTTAAAACCTTTATTTGATTTAGTATTATGGGTTGTACATATATGTCGAAGTAGTGAATAAACATTACTATATGATTTCATGCAATTTGAAAAGTTACATTTTGTTTCTGAGTATATTCGATCCATATGTTTAAGTTTAATGTGTTTTTTAAGATATTCAAAATGAAAAAACACATTATCAACAAAACAGGCATGTAAACATTTTGAATATAAAAATTTATAATTATACTACTAATCTATTTTTAATAATTATAATTTTATTTTTATAAAAAAATTTAAAATTTTTTAAAAATATTAACTTGTACAACTTACATGGATATCATATATATATTAAAAACATAAATTATAGATACAATCTTAAACTATCTAAAAATATTTAATATCAAAATGCACGAATTATTTAAACTAAGTCTTTATATCAAATTTTCATTTAAAAAAATTTTATAAAAAAAATAACTCCAAATATTTATTGCTTACTTGATAAGGCATTTGTAAGTTTTTTCAATACGTGTTCCGTATTTGAAAACGAAATATCCCATTGTGTGCAAAACTTGTACAATCCTTTTTGTATAAGGGTCCATAAATGTTTACTAGCATCTGGATAATTTATTTTTAATACGAATGGAAAGCTTTGAAGAAAACATCTAAAGCTTCTAGTGTTGATTCCGTTGAATACAGAACTTCATCAATGGTAACATAAGAAATAGATACATTTTCTATCGATCCTACAACTATTATATAAGGTTGGACAGATGATTGCATTTTTTTTGCTTCATTATTGGCTTTTTGACGAATTTGTGTAATATCACCAGTAGTTTGTAATAATATAATTAAATTTTAAATTAATTAAAAGACCACAATATTTAAATAAAAATTTTTGATAGTATACATACAGTTACACATTTTATCATGCTGTCTCTGGACAAAGCAATGGATGCTTTATTATAACCTTTTTTTGTCACAGTGCCTTCTTTAACGTTTTGCTTTGGAGGGATCAAATATGAAAGGAGTTGTATGGTAATCGCTAATCTGGAATCTGTAAAAAACAAAAATTGTCAACTTTTAATTAAATAGATTTATATTGTATTCAAATATTCAAAATATAATATTTAATGAATTACTTTACCTTCAGATATATCCAAGTTTAATTTTTCAATTTAATCCAAAAAATCATTTTTTGTCGTAACTGGTATACTTTGTTTTATTATGTTGAAAAAGTCATTCCATTTTTCTGCAGTTAAACAGAAATTTGTTAACTGCATTTGATCGAAATCATGTTTAATAAGTTTATACCCATAGGGATGTTTAAAAAGCGGCCATTCCTCAAATATATTATTTAATCTCTTATCAGACGATTTCATTAACACTTGTAATCGATACTTGGAAGTCAAACGCCATTTCTCCGTAACAACTTCCCAAGGCGCTTGATTAACTTTTAACCAATCTAATGATGGTTGGATATCTTCATTGCTCACTAAAAATAATACCTAATATTTGCAAAAATCTAAAACTAAAAATAATATTTATTTACATTAATTTTTTACTAAATTATTTACCATTATTAAACGAATCATCATCAGAAATTTCAGATTTTTGTACTATTTTTTGTTTTAATTTTGTCAACGCATGTCTTCTATTGCGCCAATACGATAATAATTTGCCTTTGCGGCTACTGATTTTTTATTTGAAGTATGTATCTGTTGAAAGGGGAAGGAGGGCTCGCCTGACGACAGGGACGCTGCGCGCGAGTCGGCTGTGACGGCACAGCGACCACCGCATGCGCGATATCGAGAACCGACCTTCCCTGGTTTTGATTGGTTGGCCCCCCCGTTCGCTACGGCGCGCCGCGTGGCGTCGAGTCTGTCTCGTCCGGGTGCTCTCGCTTGAGGCTGGTCATAACCTATCGCGAGTCTTTGGCAACCGAAAATAGTGCATTCTTCCCTGAGCCAAGGCAACGAGTACATAAAGAGTGCTGTTTCCGCAATCGCGTCAATACCAGCACCACACAACTCCTTGTCGAAACGAACTGTGGTAGACGCGCCGCGTGGCCGATCCACAGGGATCGGTAGGAGACTCCCCGCATAAGTACATTCCCGCGGCATTGTTCGCGACCACGCTTTGCGTGGACGATCCTACCCGGATCGGGCGTTAGGCCCCGGCGAGGCCCCGGCCACCTTTCTGTTGCAGAGTGCGCAGCTAAATAATTAGCTAGAGAAAGAAGGAAGGACGACGGAAGCACCACTTCTTGAGGTCGCGTGCAACCTTCGAGCGAGGGGAACTGAAACGCACGCTGCCGTCTTAGCCGCCATTCCCGCATGCGCTTGCGACTAAACGTCGTCCGTATGACAAATCTGCAATGTTTACCTAGCGATTGGTGACGACTTGCACTATTCACTATTTGCCGAATATGTTCTCTTACTAACTTTCTAAAATTAACCAGAGGTATTTATAATTTTGTATTCAACGGTACTGCTTACTTATTCTTTACATTGAGATTCCTCCTGCATACGAATATAGTAACGTCCGTCTTTGTAATTGTTAGTCGTGTTCGTTCGGTCCACGCCGAAAGTTGACTGGTCGGTGCGCTGCTTGTATTTTTGTCCTGTTCATAAATATATTGATATAACAGTTCGATCGTGGCCACCGTTATTGTTCTTTCCTCCATTTGCCCAAACAGTATCTTTTTTTTCCTTCTATGAAATAAGTACCTTCCGCTTCGGAAGGAAATAACTTGACAATTCGTTCAGAAATTCCTTTGGCTATTTCATTTGTCACACTGCAAAAAATATTACAGTGTATTATATTATTATTTATTAGCTATTAAAATTATAAATTCTATAAAGAAAATAATATTGAAAACATACACAATATTATGATCCTCCATATAAGTGATAATTATGTTGCATAACTTATTTCTTATGGAACAAGTCAATTCTTTAGAACCGTTTAGAATTATTCTACCCGTTTTTCATTATTGTAACAAATCATCAAGACTAGGAATTGCTTCTAATAAAAACATATCTTGAAAAACAGACGCATTTCTTTTACGTACTATTTTTCTTACATCATTATCTTCACAAATTTTTTGTTTTGCATTTTCTGATTTTTCATGGAAAGTGTTAGGTAAATTTTGACAATTTTCTATGCTCTAAAATTATATAAAATGGTAATATTTTAAATATTTAAAAAAACTGATTTAATCTTGCTGTCCTGTTAGGATTTACTATTCTTATATATTATTTGAGTCAATGACAGGATCTTTTCACAACAAAAATGTAAAAAATGTAAATAAATAGGAAATAAGTATTACAAACTTTAAATGGAAATGTAACATCAAAAATTCTTGTTTATAATTTTCCTAAAAAGTAAAATATATTAATAAATAATTTAATCTTAAAAGAAGTATTTTCCAAATCATCGTCATACAAGTATAACACATTTGTTACGTTCGATGAAAATTTTTCAATGATTTCATCTCACGTTCGCGCACCGCGCTCTCGCGTGCTCCGCCGGAGCACCCGTCTCACCGAGCGCTCCCCTCCCCACGAAATCAGACGCGCGGAGTATCAGCGCGTACACCCTACGCTTATACTCTTTATTAATTTTATTGTTATCACGTGCGTAATTATTACCTCAATTGTTAAAGCTCAAACCCATCGAATCATGCCGCGTATAGTTAAAAATTTCATTAAAAGAGCAACATTCTTTCGTCGCCTTTCTATTACTATTAACGACAGGGTGCAACCGCCACCCCTCAACTCTCTTGTTAATTGATAATACTGCAATCCGTCGCAGTCATGCTATAGGTCTTTCACATTATTAGCAACCTGGAATAATGTGAATAGTTGAAAACCATGCGGTTCACGCGTGACACCCTCGCGCTACCGAAGAGTCGGTCCAGCCGCGGAGCGCGTGTACCAAGTGGGATAGCAATAGCTCGAGCATTATTCCAATCGGGAAGTATGAGTAAGATAGAATAAGTGAAGTAATTACAAAGGTATGCGGTTTAATTGCTCCGCTCACAGAGGTGATAGGGGGAAGGCGAAGGAAGCATTCGAACGCTAATCACCCTGGCTACCTCTTGACCAAAGTTTATATTGATCCGAATAAAAATTAGAAACTATGAAAATTCAAAAGTAATGGTTATTTGTCGCGGAATTTTCCATGGATTTGAGCTTCCCTACACCCGCGTACCCCTAGGACCCCCTAGTTTTCGGGTATATAAGGAGCGCGAGAGCCTCAGGAAGCAGCATTCTCGCTCCCATAACGAGTCGCGCTGCCAGTAGACGTTACTCTGAAGAAAGTACTATCCACGCGATAATTATTAGCCTTCGTGCTCTTACTACTACAAGGTATACGACATCGAGACTATTAAATTCTTGATAGAATTTAAACAAGAAACCGAGCAGTGCGTAAGTAATATCTCTCGTACATACAAGCGCCGTAAAATCATTGTCAAGTGTAGACTCACTCAACTTTGTTTAAAATAAAGTTTTTGTTTTCTCTCTCTTAAAAAGAAAAATCTGTTCAATATAACTGTTTTTTTTTATATACCTAGTGGCTAAAAAAATCTATTAGTCCGCGAAAAATTATTAAGTGGGGCAAAATACGGGGCAAAACCATCCTCGGTGCTCCCAAAAATATTCTGAAGCGATATAGCGACTTCCCTGAATCCTCATCCTGGAAGCTGGGCGCTACGATTCAGGCGCCTGCTTCCTCCCTGAACTTCAAGCCAGGGGCGCCTACCGGGGCGCTTAAGTTAGAAGGTGTCCAGGGGACAACGGGCGCCTATTAAGGCGCTTCTCATCCCCTACGTCGTCCCTCCATCTAAACTGTGCACCATAGGGCAGCCCATAGGGCGCTCTCCGTCACAAACGCCCCATCTTTCCTTTGGCGTGGGATTTGTTGCGCCCTCCCTGGGCGCTCCCCCCTCACGCAGTCTACGCCTTGTCGCAATTAGTACGCTCTTCCTCCCAATAATATCCGAGAAAGTACCCACAAAAGAAAAGAGGTACTCTCCTTTTTTTTAATTATTATTACTTTGGGCCTAAAAATCAATTCCTAAAAAGCACCACTAAAAACCGCGTCATTCACGTGACAGGCAGTAACAACGCGAATAATAATAAGAATAACTATCATTGATCTCTCTCTCTTTCTCTCTCTCTCTGTGTTGACGTACTCTCGGTCCGCGTCCGTGTGGAACGGAACAAGACGGGTAAGAACAGAACCCGAGTCAATCTCTCACATACATTCCGTGGGATGGTACGGGCTGCCCGCTAGGGCGCTTATCCCCTGCACTCCCCTCCTTATTCCGTAAGGCAATGGGCTCGCCTATTTGGGCGCTTTACCCCCACGGACTTATACAATCACAAACTTAATAGATTGACTCGATTTCTCATCTAACCCAGCAAAATTACACCGATTAAACATTTCTATAAAAATTAAAAGAAAGGAAAATAAATATTAACAGAGAGAAAGAGAGGAACATTACACAAATTACACAACTCTTGCAACACTCGCTTATCCAAATTTACCTACCTGACACGTGTCTTTTCTATATAATCATGGGTTCGTTTAATAAATTCGGTTCACTACCAAACAGTGCGACATCATGCCACGGTCTCGCCGAGGAGGACGGAAGCGGCAAATCAAACGATTAAAATGGCGTCTTATTGAGGCTGGAACGTTCGACCCGACCGTCTTCGATCGACCTCCGCCCCCCGACACCTCCCCGAGACGCCACGGATCACCGGGCCCGTTTGAGCTGCCGCCTCCACAGCCTACCCCCTGCACCCGCCCAGTTGCCCCGGCACCACCCTGCCATAGCGCACCAAACTTCGCTCCCTTCAGGCGCCCGCCGCCCCGGCTACCCCCAGGGACCGACACAGCCCCTATACGAGCCCCCACGCGTCCCGCTAGAGTGGACCGTCAGGCCCGTCCACCCCAGCGACAAGGCCCCCGCGTCACTAGCGACGAGGCCTTCGTCGGGTCGCTCCCCAAACTCGCCTTATCCGGCAAAGCGACCCCTCGGTCCGTAGAAGCTTATAGAAGGCTTCTCAAGCCCTTCGAAGGAGCACCACCTCTCAAAAGAGCAAAACAAGCAGGAGAACAATAAAACAGTTACGCTCCTGGGGAACTACGGGTTACGCTCGGCCCCGGTTACTTCCTGCCTCCCCCAGGACGTAACACATTAAATATCAAAATAATAAAAAAATGTCTTTCTTAAACTTGAGTAATTTTAATTATAATTTATTGTAATAATTATATAGAGACGTATAGAATAATTGTATAGAATAATTCTATACATGAAAAACCTTAATTACGTTCAATTTTTAATTATGTAAATGCTTCTAATATATAAAAAATATTGTTTTATTTTTTAATAATGTTAATATCTGTATCTTTTATTTAATAATATATTTATATTTTAATTAATAATATAATTTTTCAATAATATAAATTTATCAATCTATATATTTTTATATATAAAATTATGATACAAAGGTTTTTAAATTATTTGTTTTTTTATAAAAATCTGCAAAAAATTTCCTACTTTTTTATTTTTTAATTAAAGTAAATAAGAGATCAACATTGTAATATAAAAAAGTAATTGTATAAAAAAAAACAAAAATATTAAAATTATATAAATATATTGTATAAAGATATTTTACTAACAAAACAACCGGATGTCAAATAAAATAATATAATATATTTAATTAATTTTAAAAATATTTTGGACTATTACAAAACTTTTATTTTCTTTTAGACAAATAAATCCAAACAAAACAGCAATATTAATAAAATATTTATTATTAAGGCAACTCACATTAGTTTCTGTATCTGTACTTATTTCCTCCTTTTCAGAAAATTTTTTTTTTTAATACGATAAGAAAATTATACGTGGACCCACTTCGGGAATAAGTTCAGCAATTAATTTTTCATCTAAACTTTTCATTAGCTCCATTGTGATGCCGTTTTCTTCAATTAAAATATACAAAATTAATATTCACAAGTTATTTAATTGCAAAATAAAAATACGAAGGGTCAACTATTAACATTATCATAGTAAAATTAACAATAAAATATGACGCATTGTTTTATTATAATTGGTAATCACTGTATATTTTTTTAGTAGTCGTTAACACCTTGATAAAATAATTTTAAAATAAAATTATAAAGTGCCTATCCTACTCACTCACTCACACGCATGAACACATGCACGCACACACGAGTGTGTGTGTTTGCGTGCGTGCGTGCGTGCGTGCGTGCGTGCGTGCGTGCCGGCGTGCGGGCGTGCGCGCGCGCGCGCGCGCGTGTGTGTGTGTGTGTGTGTGTGTGTGTGTGTGTGTGTGTAAAGAATACTTCATCTAAAATATTTTCAAAATTAATGTAATAAAATATCATAAAATAACAAGCAAAAATAGTATACAATAAAAATTAATGTATAGAAATCATGTATATAGTTTTTTAAATATAATTTTTAATTTTAAATAGATTGTAAGATTAATATAACCTTAACATACGCGTTAAGTTTTTAAAATTTTTCATATTATGTGTTAGTCTACAATCTCCAAAGCCAACCTAAGACCTTATTGTACAAATACTAAACAATTTTTAAGTTCTATTTTCTATTTTTTTACATAAAAATTATATATGATGTTTAGCTTAAAAATTAAAAAGGCATGTGTAGTATACCATAATGCCACTTTGATATATATGTTGAACAGTATATAAAAATTTTTGCATCGTGTGACATTAACTTTCAAAGAAAATGATAATAAGTTTCAAATACTTATTACTTACTTTCCAAAACATTAGCATAAGTGCTTATACCCAATTGTTGCAGAACATCCGTGACTTGCATGTTGTCAGCCTTTTTTAAAATAACGTATAAAATTATAAGAATGTCTTGTGATGTAAAATATTTTGCAAAATAGATATATATATCTTGAAGAAATATGTATAAAAACTCTGAAAAATAATGCAAATAATACAATTTTAATATCACATGCAATTGTATAGGAAACACAAATAATAAAATTAAAAATATATATACAGCTAATTAATATATTAACAAATAAAACAATCAAGCGCCAAATAAAATTATTTTTCCGGAATATTTTGCATTACCCATGAAAATAACAAATTAACTTTTATTTTCTCAAATAAGTTTAAACAAAATAGTAATATTAATGGACATTTGTCAATGCACCCGTCATTGCAACCGACTTAGTTTCTAAATCTGAACTTGTATTAATTTTTTTAAGTTTATTTTACAATATAATAAGAAAAGTACACATGTCCACTTTATGAATAAGTTTAACAATTAATTTTTCATCTAAGGCTATAAAAAGCAAAGAGAGGATTGGTAGTGTATGTATTTCATGTTTTTATTATTATTAAAATTGTTGTGTATGATCTTTAATTTTACGATTAGTATTTAGTTTTTTCTTATTTAAAAACCGTTTCAAATAATATCTTAAAATACTGATATAACTTTGATTCTTGAGTTATAAGAAAATTTAGACTAGTATTTCTTTGTGCAATACACTAAC
>NC_050467.1:30974895-31064252 GCF_013373865.1 Monomorium pharaonis | reverse complement strand
TTTTGATGTGTCTTGATTGCTTATACCGTCATAATTTGTTTGTACACCAAAACTGTTAAAAAACTCGAGTCATCTCGTTTATACGTTCTAGAATGAAGTGTATCATCACTAAATATTGTCGAACTATAGTAGATATGTCAAAGTCAACGCATTCCATATTCATACTATGCGATTCATCGATACGTACAAACATGTTGAATTTGTCCATATAACAATTGTCTTTCTAAAGCACACATAATGCATATAGACATTGTATAAACTCGCATTAGCGGAACATGGATACATTGTCGTTTGAAAGTTAAACCACGTAAATCCAAGTAGTATTATATTTGTAATTGTTGATTTGACAATTTTTCCTGACACAAGCGATATCTTCAAAGATGCCTGGAATTTGTTACTTGCATGACGTTTGATGTTGTGGAACAAAATGTTTTCTGCTAACTTCTGGTTTGTACATTATGTCTTAGCCGCTTATAGTCGTCAATGATCTTTCATCTTCTATCAGGCCCCCGTGGGGTCCACTGAAGAAGGATCAAGTTAATGAGATGCAACCTTTTAGATGCAGCGTACTCGGGCAATGCCAACGGTAACCTGACCACAATTACTTACAGAGTTGCCTACATCCATAAGGGCACTTTGTAAAGCTCAATCCTTGACCATTTATGAATGGTTATTCCATAACTCACACACAATGGAAATTGTTTCTGATACAAATGACATTATTCAAACCACTTCAAATTTGACGCTCACTCTTTCAATTAAATATTCTAACCCTGATGGCAAAAGAAGTTTAATTTTTTCTACATAACCAGTAGACGTATCTTGTACCACCGAAACTACTTTAGCTATTGTACCATTCACAAGACCCAAAGTAGCATCAATATTACGTCTTATCATAACTTTTGCTCCAATCTTAATTACAATTTCTTTTGAAAGTCCAGCAGTTTTAGAATATCATCATCATTATTCGACAATACTTTTAATACTTTTTTTTTTTACATATGAAGTACAGTTAATTGTATCTTCGGCAATTAATAATATCTTTTTCGAAACAATACGATTTAACATAGCTGCATTAAGAACTTCACACATATCACGAGTAGGCAATTAAACAAACAGTGTCCGATGGCAAATTGTCCATAAAATCACATATTTCCTTTAATCTAGATTCCACAGAATTACCTTTAAAAGATATTTTTCTACTTTCAAGATTGGCACAATCAGATCTTGTCAATGAACCAATACGAATCTCGACAACAATTGTCGATAAGTATTATCCTCTTGCTGACGCATATTAATCGTCAATTCATCATAATGAAATAATGTAGTCCACAAATTAACGGTAATTAAAGAACCAACACATGTCTTAATTTTGTCATTAGATAATTGCACAAAAACAGGATCCTCACGTACGGGAGGTAATTGAAGCAATCGCCAAATAAAAGAATGTGTTTTCGACCGAACCAACCCTCTTCGACATCATTAGTATCAAATATTTCACTCAATCGAAGATGTATATACATTAAAGTCAAATTCGATATCATTGACACTTCATCAATCACAAAAAGAACAACATCTTTGAGCTCTGCACGTAAAACTTTTAAAACATGATTAGACAATGGTTTATACTTTGAAGTCTGACCGTGTTCAACGGGTAATTGGAGCAATCTGTGAACTGTCAAACCATCAATATTAAATGCTGCTATACCAGTAGGTGCCGCTAGAGCAGTATCTTTGTTAAGATTTTGTTTTATCCAGCATTTAATTGTTTTAATTAAGAAACTTTTTCCAGTTCCACCTTCTCCACTAACATATAATCGTAATATTGAATTCCCCAATCTTACAGTATCAATAACTCTATCGAATACTCTTTTTTGATCCAAATTTAATTTTGTTATCATTTCAGAAACATCGATTTTCTCATCTATTTTATCACCAAGATCTCTAAAATCTTGCATCGCTTCACCAGCTTCTATATTTTGAACATCTCTATCGGATTATCAGGGTCATCCTGAGACACATTTTTTTGTAATTTTTCATCTTCTTGTCGAACTAACTCTTTTGCATTTTCAAATGCTTTTTGCAACTCTTGTATCTTTTCGTGGTATTGCAATGCCTCCGTAAGATGTAATTTTTCTTTTTCAAATGCTTGCGCATAAGTATCACAATCATCTCTAAGATCCTCTAAATTTCGCCATGGTTTAAACATAAGCAATAAAGAAAAGAAATAATCTTCTGGTCGTGTTTCAACATTGTATTTATAGTGATTAATAAGACATGCGCGTTGTCGCCGTTTAAGATAATGACTATTATTTATTTTATAATATTCAATATTGTTACTTCGCGGTTCGATCGTCGTAATATCATACCATTGTACGAATTCATAAAGAGATACAGACTCCAATTCTTGCGATCTATTTGGATAATAATCATCTATTACAGATGGACAAAATATATCTGTAGATTCACCATCAAGAGTTTCAATTTCTTTACGACTTTTTAATTTCCTCTGTCGTATGCGATTAACATTTAACCATTTAATAGTTGTATTGCGATCAGTCCCATATAAAGGAATACTTAACAATGTATCAGCAGCTTCAAGAGCTCCACATTCTCTATTAGTTAGAGATCGTAAACCATAATTCCAAAGAACACTTGCCAATGATTTGCTTTTATTATTCTTAAAACTTTCAAGATCAAAGTCCGATAACTCACTTTTCCCTGGTTTATTCACATATTTAGTAACATACCATGTAAGCAGTGTCGACTTTTCACCAATATATTGTATATCCATATTTCCTTCCCATGCAGTAAGAAGAGCAGAATTGTAATCATTAATATCAACTTCATCAGCCGTTCGAGGAAGATCATACAATCTGCTTTGATGTTTTAATTGTTTTCTGCCTGCTATCGAAGTTGCTACATCTCTCATACGCAGTGTTTCAGTAACGGGACGAGGAAATCCAAAACGACAACAACGAATAACTTTACGTCCTACTTTTTTATTACGAAGACAATAATCATTATGTTTATGTCGTTGATGCGTAGTAACACGTCTGTACAATAATGGCGAAATATTTTTATCTGGCTTTTTGCAGGTTATGTATTTTAAAATAAATTTAGAAACTTCTTCTATAGAGGATTCACCGAAAATCGGTGCATCTTTAATCCAAACTAACAAGTGAAAATGTTGTATACCTCTACCTTGATATTCTCGTCGCCAAAAATAGTGCGTTACTTCACCAATTGGACAATCTTTGGAACAAATAAAATCTATCATTGCTCGAAATTTATTATCAAGAAATCTCGACGTTGATACAGGATCTTTAGCAACAAGTTCACTGGTACTCAACGAAGAGTTTTGCCATCCATTAACTTCACGAATATAATCACCTAAATCGTCCCATAACCATTCACTAGGACTTAACGTTATAAACCATGTTGCAGGTCCATAATGTCGGGTCATACAATCTAAATCATTTCTTGGTTGACGCCAATATTGCTCAGTATTTCGAAGTGAAGAAAATATAGTATTTAAATTGGATTCCAACGCATCTTTAGACATAGCATCTAAGTATTCTGCAGCCGTGTAACGACTTCGTGGATCAGTTATATTCATTTTATGATAAATTCCACGACTTAACTGACGAATATTCGCTTTATTTAACAAATAGAATAAATATTGTTGATTTAATCTAAATCGTGGATGCCTAGACGTTAAACGACATTTAATAAATTCATGCTCTTGAAGTTTGACCGGTCTTTTTTCATCACATTGTCCATTCGAACCGAATGGATATAAATCTGGAAAACACATCAAATCCAAATTCTTTTCGCGATTATCCAAAGATGAATCTTGAATTTTTAACATTTGATACAAGGCAGTCGCAGTTTTATTTTCTTTTTTTTCATACAATGGATATATAGTATATTGCTCGTAGTAACTATCACTTTCATCTTTTTGAGTTAACATAGCCTCACGCTGATGCAATGTAACTTCCATGTGATCTGTTATCTCTTGCATTTGTAAATCTGAATTATTTAACGGTTTACATTCTTCATTAAATAAAACTTCTGTATCATTTTTTGTTTCTTGAATATAAAATTCTGCATTATTAAGATTTCCCAAATTTAATTTATTGTGAGTATTGGGCAATACAATACCAGAATATAAGAAATTATTAATTCTTAACCATTTTAAAGCTTCATAAATTTTTTTAAGATCTACTAAATCTTCCCAGATAATTTTTGATTTGGTTGGAATATTTCTTACCAAAATACATAGTTCATGATTTAAATTTATTGGATCAGTTTTAGAACATAATTTATTAAAAGTCTCCTGTAAGGGAAGTGGTAAATGAAAAGTTGTACCTTTAACTTTCTGTATTTTTTGTCTCTCAGGAATTTTTTTATTAAAAACTGTTCCCATTTTAACTACAGTTTGAAAAGCTTTAGCTCTCTGTATAAGCATTTTCTCAAATTGATTAAGAGACGATATTACTTCCGGTACATCATTAGCAAAGAGATTATTCAAAATGCAATAAGCAGGCAACAAACCGCTACGAAATTTTTTATCGCAATAATGACATATATATTGCGGATTAATATTTTGTTGCTCTACGTATGCCATTAAATCTTTCCAAATTGGATTTTTTCTACATGTCTGAAGTTTACTAATTTTAGAAACATTTTTTTTATAACAAAGTCTCTCACATGACACACAAATATACCGCGGTGTGTCCAATGAACGTTTTTTCAAAGCTATAAACGCATTATGATATTTAGAAATAATATCATCACTTAAAATTGTATCAAATTGCTGATGCTTGTACATATCTGCTTTCTCTTGTACTGAAGTTATAATTTGTTTTAATTTATCAACCTCACCAGAAGTTAACGCTTCATCCAGCTCTAATATTTTTTTATAAAAGCTGTAAAGTTGATACAGCAAACGTCTAATATTTCTTACTTTTGGGAAATGAGGTGATAATAATTGCATTGGAATAGACATAGCTTTACAAAGATTTAAATCAATATAACAACTATGTGCATGCATTACCTAATTTCTTATCAAAAATTGTCACAGTGCATTCATAAATTTTTTGCATTAATTCCGGTACGTTTTTCAAAGTACATTTATTTATAGCTTGTAAGAATTTTTGATATCTATCAATTAGAAACGGATTCTTAATTTTACATAAAATATTGCACGACCACGATTTTTTTGCTCGTGCTTCTATTAAAGGTAATGCATTAACAATTTGTCCTCTTGTATTTAATATTAAAGGTTCACTTATATTGATTTCGGATGAAGTAATATTATGATACATGGAATCCGTGAAATAATTCTCGGACGAAGCTGTATGTCTAGATATACCACATAACGCACTTAATTTATCATCAACTGTAGAATATTCTGCAGCAACAGTTAAACATGTTTCCGATTTATTTTTAAGCAGACTTAACGTTTTATATATATTACGAATATAATTGTTTCTAATAATGAAACACCAGCGTACAATTTGTTCTGCTTTATTCGTTCTTCAATATAATCTTTACTACAATCTGTAATTTTTTGTACATGTAAAATATTTTTAACTAATATGTCAAAAGAACCGCGAATTTTTATAAAATTTGTTGATCGAAATTTTGAATACTTTTTATTAACATTTTTGGCAATATTGTAATTTTTCTCTGCAAATATGGACTCAGATTTTCTTTTCTGATAATATCGTTTATTGTAAAGCCACTTACGATCAGAAGATAATTCTTTTTGTCTTTCTTGTTCACGCTCAGAATTGATGAAATAACGTATCTGTTTTTGTACACGTTGTTTTTCTAAAGTCTTTTTGTAGTGACATCGTTTTTTAATACGATTATTTTCTAAATCTCTTTTATAACGTTCTATTTTTTTAGCGCGATTATTTTGTAAGTCTCGTTTGTATCGTTGTACCTGTTTAACGCGATTATTTTCTAAATCCCGTTCATATTGACATCGCTTTTTAGCACGATTATTCTCTAAATCCTGTTGATATAGTCTTCGTTTTTTAGCACGATTAGTGTCTAAATCCTGTTGATATCGGAGCCGCTTTTTAACACGATAACTTTCTATTTTTTCACCATAATGCGCTTGGTTGTTACTATGTTTATTGTTTTCTTGCTGATATTGTTTATTTTTATTAATATGTCCTAATTCAAAATTATATTCCGAATATTTATTTTTATTTTCTGCATTTGTATCTTGAATGTTTATTTTTTCTTGCTTATTATCACTACATACATCATTATCAATCTCATGATAAATATTTTCAATATACAATTCACTTTCTAATCCTTTATCAATCTTTTCAACATAAATATTATTTATTATTGATTGTATTTTTTTTTCTTTTAAACTTTGCGTTTTTATTAAATCGTTATTTAATTTTTCCTTAGTTTGCCAAGAATCATAATTTTCTTGAAATTGATTTAATTTTAGAGGAAAGTGCTCAATTTTATTGGATTCAAACATTTGTATTAAATGCGTACGCATTAAGCTAACGTCATATCTTACATTTTCGGGTTTAGTGTTAAAAAATAGTGAAACAGCAAATGCTATGGCAAAAACACCACAATCATGCGTATTCGGTTGTTCTTGCACAAAAGGAAATTTTACAGGACACTTAATAAAATCATACGTTGGAAATAATTTGTCCAAAAATTGTTTCTGACAGTCACTTAATATTTTTGAATTAAAAGAATCATAAATATATATATGCTTTGTATCATAATAACAACATGTCCAATGTAGTCCCAACCTCGTAACAGGTAATATCTGTATATGTTTTTTATTGGTTGATATTGGTTGCACTCTATCTATTGTTTGTATTCGCCATGTTCCAACAGGTCTATAAGCAGAATACTTTTCTAAGAGATGATTAAAATGATCCATATGCAGATCATTTAACCATTCACCTTGAGCAATAATACTCTTTTGTTCTGACGACAGCGTCATTTCTCGACGTTTCTTTTTATTGACTTCAAAATCGTTTTTATTTTGTAGATGATTATTAGCAAATTTATTTTCTATATCTTTGTTTACTTCGTAAACTTTCACGTTATTTTTATATTTATTATTAGAATCAATATTTTCTACGCACGATTTATTTTGAGATTTATCAAACTGCTCAATATTTTTTGATATTAATATGCTTGATAATTCTTTTTTAGTTTGTTGAGAATTGCAAATTTTTTGATTCAATTTCTGTGATTGCGTTTTTTCACTTTGACGTTTGGTACGTAAACGAAACGCTTCAGCCTCTTTTGCTCTTATTACTGCTAATGGAAGCACTGTCTGAGGCACACCATACTTTAAATCTTGAGGAAAGTGCTCAATCTTATTAAATTGAAAAAGGTCTAATAAGTGCGAGCGCATTTTGCTAATGTTGTATCTTACTTTTTCGGGTTTAATATTGAATAATAACGAAGTAGCAAAAGCTATTGCAAAAACCCCACAATCGTTACAGTTTGGTTGTTGTTGCACAGTAGGAAATCTTATAGGCTTTTTATCAAAAGAATAAAATGGAAATAATCGTCTCAAAACTTGTTCATGACGTTTGTGCAACTTCTTTTTATTAGACGAATAAAAAATATATATGTTTTTTCTATCATAGTAACAGCACACCCAATGTCCATTTACATTTAATAGCTCATGTAACTTATACAAATGTAATGAACTAGATTCACAAGTATCTAAATCAAAATCAGAACTATGTAAAATCTGTATATGTTTTTCATTTTCTGACATAGACGGTATTGTATCAGGAATATAAGTTTGCAACGTACTAACGGGTTTATAACTTGAATTACTTTTTAAAAGGTGATTAAAATGCTCCATGTGCATATCTTCTAACCATCCACCTTGAACAATAATACTTTTTTCTTCTGACGAGAGCGTTACTTGTTCTTTTGTTTTTATGGACATTTTTATGTAAAATAATTATTTATAATAAATAGAACAATTTTGTATTGACGCACAGTAACCGTTTTTGAGGTGCACAGCAACCGTTTTTATATACGCGCACAGCAGCCGTATTTATATAAACGCGCAAAGCAGTCGTTTTTACGCGCACAGCAGCCGTATTTATATAAACGCGCAAAGCAGCCGTTTTTATATACGCGCACAGCAGCCGTATTTATATAAACGCGCAAAGCAGTCGTTTTTACGCGCACAGCAGCCGTATTTATATAAACGCGCAAAGCAGCTGTTTTTATATACGCGCACAGCAGCTGTATTTATATATGTATAAAAAAGGAAAAAAAAATAAGAAGGAAAAATAAAAAGAAAAAGCCTTACCTCTTTTCTCTAAATCAGTAGATAATATAAGTATCTATGTGACTAAAAACATGTAAAAAAGAAATATTACATATAAAACCTCGTCTACAATAGCAGTAGTAGTAAGGTCATTGGCCGATATTCATAGTCAAATCTTATTTTAAGATTGTCTTAAGCAATGTCTTAAAATGCTAATACGACTCTGTGATTGGTTGATGACATCTTAAGACAGTACTTAAGATAATCTTAAATATGAAACCCGACTATAAATATTGCAACATAAAAGCTTTATACTCATTGACTGTCGCAAATTACAATTACCTTACCACTATTGCTATTATAGACGAGGCTTAACATAGCATCTCAAAAGTCTGACCCATCCCCTAAAGCTTGGAAACGGCTTTAAAACATGATGAACACGTGGACTTGACATGGGCCGGTATTCATCGGCCGGTACCGGTATTAATAGTCAAATCTTATTTTAAAATCATTTCGAGCAATATCTTAACATGCTAATACGGCTCTATAATTGGTTGATGGCATCTTAAGACAGTACTTAAGATGATCTTAAATATAATGGCCTGTTCTTTTCCACTGCACTGCTGCACTCGTGCAATAAGTTAGAGTGAGAAAAAATATATTTATCTTACTCTAACAGTGCAACAATGCAGCGAAAAAGAACAAGCCACAAGATTTGACTATGGCCAATATTCATAGACATGTCTTATTTTTAAAATTGTCTTAAGTACTGCCTTAAGATGTCATCAACCAATCAGAATATTAAGGCGGAATTTATAGACCGATCTTATTCAAGCACGATCTTGAGACGTCAATGCTATTATTTCATTGGTTAAGTAAGTCTCAAGTCTGCTCGAAGCTAGACTTAAGACAATTCTTGAACTTAAGATCGGTCTATAAATTCCGTCCTTAGTATCTTAAGACATTGCTTGAGACGAATCTTAAAATAAGACTCGAATATGAATCCCGGTCCGGTATTTAATAACAAGATTACAAGATCACCTTAATATTTATGTATTACCATAACGTCCTCCTGACCTTGGCAACATCGATTTTTTTCAAAATCATATTTTTTCCATTATTAATATCCTACCTACAATTTTCATCTGAAACATTTTTCCATATCTAAATCTAAAGCCATTTCCGACATTTAGGCTGGTATTCATAGTTAAATCTTATTTAAAGATCGTCTCAAGCAATATCTTAAAATGCTAATACGGCTCTGTGATTGGCTGATGGCATCTTAAGACAGTACTTAAGATGATCTTAAATATAAGATCCGACTATGAATACCGGCCTTAGGAAATAAGTTAGTAGAGATGCTCTGTTTAAAAATAAAAATATTAATTTTTTTCCAGTTTACACTATTTTAATTATAAAATAATATAAAAATCAAATAGAGGCAAACGAGCATTGAGGATGCAGTACTTATATCCATAAATATACTCATATTTTCATAAACTTAACAAGTTAGCTCTTCAAAATTGACGAATTAGCTTTTCAATACAAAAGGTTCTATGTTTCTAAAAAACATTATTACTTTTCACATTTTTACTCCTTCAGAAATACAGAATCGACCACCTAAATCCATATTTAAACAGATCATAAAATGTTAACTTATTTAATTGTAAAAGCATTGTTAAAATTCGGATTGTCAGAATAAGTATAAACGTGTCAAAACATAAATAAAAAATAACATAACCGTGTTTCACTCTTAATGCCCGCTTGCTTTTATCTAATTTTGTAAAATTCCAAAAGTCTTTTGAAAATAGTTATACATTTATTGATACTTACTAAAATATTATTTTCAATACTTTCTTCTCACCTTTGATTTAATAATAATCAAATTATATTGATAATCTGTATCAATGAAGACAAACCGCGGCCATAAACAATCTATCAACAATAAAGACATCATCCAAACGGCTATAAAATTTCTAAAGCTGCGTTCGCAAACGCTAGAAATAAAAATCTTTGGTTAATTCTCTTATGCGTTATGCATTAGGGCATTAAGCTAACATTTCATGTATCGTACAAGTTAATTAGACTGTTCAATTAGCAATAAGATAGAGCATTTCTAAAGACTCGGAAACCTCTCTATAGTCTGTGACCAATCAAGAACGTCCAACCAGTTTGTCGTACGACACATGAATATTAGCCTTATTTATGCGTTATGCAAAAGTCTGTGCCCCCAAGACAAAGTGCAATCAAAAAGATGGCGGCCAACGAAGACGTAATGTAAGTATCGTTAATACTACAAATATTTAAGAAATATTTATACATTCCTACGATATCCGTCGATACTAATAAACTAAAGAATAAATTTATTTTCAGAATGATGGAGACGGACTCAGTGGGAGACGAAATTATAGCACATGCAGCTTCCGAAATAGAGAAGCTGCATGTGCAGCAGACAACGAATATGCCGCCAACGGCGGTGGCGGTGGCAGGGCCGACGACATTGGCCCCGCCACCACCACCGCCGCCGTCGTCGACAATGTCGGCCCCACCACCGCCGCCGCCGTCGACAACGTCGGCCCCACCACCGCCGCCGCCGTCGACAATGTCGGCCCCACCACCGCCGCCGCCGTCGACATCGGCCCCACCACCGTCGCAGCCGCCGTTGACATCGACATCGGCCCTACCACCACCACCGCCGCCGGCGACGTCATCGGCCTTACCACCACTATCAATACCGCTACCGCCGACGCCGATGCCGACGGCGACGGTGACGGCGGCGTCAGCACCGACATGGTACCCATGGGCTCCGTGGATATGGCCGTGGGGAGGATTTATGCAGTCACCACCACCACCACCACCACCACCACCACCGGCATTGCCACAACAAAATACAAGACTAAGTAAAAATTTCAAGGCTCAACATAATAATTATCAAAATTAAATTAGAAAGAGGCAAATGAGCCACTACAAGGTATTGGCGTAGAAAACGTATATTATCTTAGTGTAACATAAGTAGACGTTTCAGTCTCGTATATCAAATCATTTTTAATACAAACAAATTATAAAACTGTGCACAGATTACATAGTATATTAACATTGTTTTTTGAATTCATGCTAAGATATGTTTCAATTCCATTCTACGTCAAGACTTTGTAGTGGTTTATTTGCTTCTTTCTAATTAAATGATAAAAAAAAGAATATTAATATTTTATTAATGTTTTATTTTTTCTTTTTTACAGCTCCTCGCTGGCAACGCGGGAGCAAGAAATCAAAAAGGGGCCACGGGCAAGACCGCGGGAGAGGCCGTGGGAGAGGACGCGGGAGAGGCCGTGGGAAGCACATTGGCAGAGGCCAAAATATATATATTACCTATCAGTAAAAAGTAAGTAATATAAGTAATAATAAAAAACAACACATCACAGTAAATGTACAAAATAAATAACATTTTGTTTTATTGTTTCAGAGCATAAAACGCATCCTGGTTTTTTTTGTACGAAATGTAATTTTTAATTAAATAAATATATAAGCATAATTAAATTTAAATTGAATATGTATATTTTTTATAACCATCCCTTTTTATCCGAATTCACGCGATCCACATTTTCCTTTCCATATTCTATAAGTAATATAGGGAACAAAAATAGCTATTGCTTCTACTCCAGTCCACAGGTCGGGCGCAAGGAGATGGGTCTGAGTGTGCCATGTGCAACCTGGAGATGCGCTTACTGAAGGGATTAATAATTTGCAACATATCAGTGAACGTGAGCCAAAGGACTTTGATCTGTTGATGCATCCATGTGCCAGGAGTATTTTTATGAAGCATTCCAAGTAAGCTATTGAGAGCAGGTATACCCTGAAAATCCTCTGTGAAAGGAAGACCAGATTGTGGCAACGGGTTGTGCATATTTCGTTGTTTCTGGGTCTATCTTTCCTAGATGGCATGATGAGGAAGAAGAGTCAATTTCAAATAGCAGATGCAAGGCCTTTGAAGAACAGCAGTTACGGTACAATATTTATACTTAGACAGTATACAGTTTTACAACCTAACTTAAAGAATACCATCAAATGCGTTGCCTCGTTTTCATATTAAGAATAGAACCTCGATAGATCAATATATTTGATGAGAAACTGCACTCATTAACGATAATATGTCACTTCTGTAAATCAATGATGATCTATTTCTATCTTTATTTTTGTATATATTTACTATTATCTAATTTTTTTCACTTTTCTTTATTTAAAATTCCATAATTTTAAGTTTGATCCTAAAATTTCAGCTGTTTAACGTTGACTGATGGTTTAACTATATAAATACTTATATAATCAAAGTATGTGTGCTTAAAAACAGTATCTAACAGTATAAATCTATCTTTTAGAGAGATGGTGTTTCTGATGATTATAACAAACTTAATCCGGAGCATAAGCAGATATATAAATTTCTAAGAACATTGTTTAACGCCGCTTAACTCATTATTGACTGTGCTATTATAATGTTGGTTTACTTTGAACACTTACTTATGCAGAAAGAAGATTCTGTAGATGCTGCAATTCAATATAAATGTTCCTACTAGTGTATATACCAAATTACACATAATAAAAATTCTTTAGTTTAAAATTAGCAGCATTGATTGTATTAAGTTAACATAATCCAAAGCATAAACAGATATATAAATTTATTAAGACATTGTTGTTTAACGTCGCTTAGCTCACCGCTGATGATGCCATTACATTTTTATTTTACTTATATTATATGCCAAATATTTCTTGTTTTTCAATATTTACAATAAACCGAATGAAAAGTGAAATGAAATACAATAGAATAAAACAGGAAAATCTATAGGAAGTAATATTTGGCATATAATATAAATAAAATAAGTAATAATAATGTAATAATAGTAATGTTGTAATGGCACCGTCAGCGGTGAGCTAAGCGGCATTAAACAATAATGTCTTAATAAATTTATATATCTGCTTGTGCTCCGGATTATGTTAACTTAAACAATCAATGCTACTAACTTTAAACTAAAGAATTTTCATTATCATTATTTTCTTAAATCATATAAATTACATTTGAGAGTAATAAGTAATTTGGTATATACACTAGTAGGAACATTTATATTAAATTGCAGCATCTACAGCATCTTCTTTCTGCATAAGTACGTGTTCAAAGTAAACCAGCGTTATAATAGTACAGTCAGTGGTGAGCTAAGCGGCGTTAAACAATGTTCTTAGAAATTTATATATCTGCTTATGCTCCGGATTAAGTTTATCATAATCAGAAACACCATCTCTCTGAAAGATAGATTTATACTGTTAGATACTGTTTTTAAACATACATACTTTGACTATATAAGTATTTATATAGTTAAACCATCAGTCAACGTTAAACAGCTGAAATCTTAGGATCAAACTTAAAATTATGGAATTTTCAATAAAGGAAAGTAAAAAAAAATTTACAGAAGTGATATATTATCGTTAATGAGTGTAGTTTATCAAATATATTAATCTATCGCTGCAAGGTTCTATTCTTAATATGATAAATGGCTGAGGCAACGCATTTGATTGTATTCTTTAAGTTAGGTTGTAAAACTATACTGTCTAAGTATAATATTGTACCACAACTGCTGTTCTTCAAAAGTCTTGCATCTGCTATTTGAAATTGACTCTTCTTCCTCATCATGCCATCTAGAAAAGATAGATCAAGAAACAATGAAATATGCACAACCCGTTGCCACAATCTGGTCTTCCCTTCACAAAGGACTTTCAGGGTATACCTGCTCTCAATAGCTTACTTGGAATGCTTCATAAAAATACTCCTGGCACATGGATGCACCAACAGATCAAAGTCCTTTGGCTCGCGTTCACTGATATGTTGCAAATTATTAATAGTAATCCCTTCAGTAAGCACATCTCCAGGTTGCACGTGGCACACTCACACCCATCTCCTTGCGCCCGACCTGTGGACTAGAGTAGACGCAATAGCTATCTTGTTTCCTATATTACTTGTAGAATATGGAAAGGAAAATGCGGACCGCATGAATTCGGAACTGCACAGTGATGTGTGTGTAAAAGTAGTACGTTCAATCTTGACGTTAGGTAGTTGAGTTAAATAGCGTAGTACTGGGTACTACTTTTGCTTGCTCCAACATTATCCTCTTTTTTTTAAATAGATTTTTTATGATTTTGGCTTCTTATCCACAGTAGGACGTATACACTTCGCACAAGACACTTCTTCCTCTCTTTCTTTTAAAAACTAAAAATAAAACATAATACAAAGTATTACTCTTATCTCAGAATATTTATCATACAATTTTGTGTAACTTATCTGAGATAATTATCAATTTAGGCATAGCCATATTTTCTTTCATGATGTAATCTACGATGTAAGATGAAAATTATGTATAATAAAAATTAACTTGTCATTAACCTCGCGCACGTCAACATGACACTAACCTCGAACTGTCACATGATTAACCTCAAATCATTACCTCAATACGCGGCGCGCCGATCGCCAATCACGATACAAATGGTCTGTTCTTTTTCACTGCACTGCTGCACTGGTGCAGTAAGTTAGAAACTAGTGTAGCAAACAACTAAAAAGAACAAACCTATAATTACTCGTGTTCCGTGTCAATTCGTAAGCCATCTATCGCGCGGAAAGCAACAGTACAAAATACAAACCGCCGCCATTTGTCCTAGCGGCCGGGCGACGACGATGACTACGACGTTTCTTAAACAGATTTACTCTTGAGCGAAAAACTTTAATCGCAATATCTTCGCTCGTAAGTCATGTAGCGGAAAAATAAAAATACTTTCATTATATAAATCGAATCCAAGCTATCCATTAAACCTATTTAGAAATCAATCGATTCAGCCGTTATTGAGAATCCGATATGTACAGAAAATCGCAAACGGCGTCTCGCGTAAAAGAAGCAGCGGTGGTGCCTCGCTGCGCGTACACTTGGCGCGAGGCACTACCGTGCCTCTTGATTATTGTTGAATATTAATTAAAAGTAATATCAAGACACACGGTCAAATATAAGCGCCAAATATAAGCGTAGTGCGAGACCGCCGTGTATCTTCACGCAAGTACGCGACTTGCAAATGAGATCTTAATAATGGCTACATCGATTAAGTTCTAATCAGGCTCGATCGATAGCTTGAATTTAAAATAATAAGTGTTTTTGATTACAGAAAAAAGTTTGCCCTCAACGGTGTGTAAGTTACCGGCACCGACGACGACAACCGCGGCGGCGGCGGCGACGATGCTCGCGGCGACGACGACGACCGCGGCGGAAACGACGACCGCGGCGGCGGCGGCGACGACGCTCGCGGCGACAACGACGACCGCGGCGGAGACGACCACCGCGGCGGCGACGACGATCACGGCGACGACGACGACCGCGGCAGCGATGACGACGACGGCGACGATGGCGGCGAAGGAAATAAAAAAAATTTCCTATCATACCCAATATCAAAATCCTTATGGGGGCCTAAACAAAGTAAGTAATATTAATTTCAGCATGTATATATACTCTATTTAATGAGATTTGTCCTCTTTTAAAAAACTCATTTCGCGTCTTGAAATATCGAGATTTCACCCGTACAATGTTCAAAGCTTAAGCCCGAGCGTGCCGTAATTACGTATGTGTACTGATACATCTCCACTTTGCCTGATATGCCGCCTCTTGTGCGCGAAGGAAGGAGAATCTACAGTTGAATAGAGTATAGTTATGATAATAATATGCATGCATACATGTGTGCAGGTATACATACGTACGTACGTACATATATACATACATACACTGAGAAAAAAATTTTTTTAAAGGAAGTAAATAGAATTACTTTAAATTATTTTGTTTCGTTGAAGTAAATATTTATTTTATTTAAATAAAAATATCTAATTTCAAGTAAATATGTGTATTATATTAAATAAATTAATTTAAATCATTGCATTTTCTACGTTCAAATAAAGATTTTATGAAATTTAGAGTACTATTAATAATAAAATAAAGTAAATTTTTTTTTTTTAAATAAAAAATCCAATTTTCTTCGCTACGAAAATGATATTTTAGTAAATATTTAACAGAATTAAAACAAACATTTTTTAAATTAAAAATTATATACTCTTGGATACTTATATCTTGTTATATAAATAAACATTTATTCTTCAAGAAGAAAATAATTTTTTCTATCGATTAATTTTTTTTTTTACAGATAGAGTGTAATATTCAAAATCTATACACTGAAAAAATAAATATTTAAATTTTAATAAATAATTTCTTAAAAGCCATGTAATAAACATTTTTCTTGAATAAAGTAAAATTTTTCTTGGATTTCAATTTTTTCTTTTCAGCAAACAAATTTTACTGTATTGAAGAAAATTACTTGTTAGATGCCCGCTACACTAAAATAAATTTTTGTTCAAATCAAGTAAATGTTTTTAATTTAATTATTTTTTTTAGTAAACTAAATTATATTCGTGCTATTTAAATAATTCGATTTAAAATCATTACACTTTCTATTTTTAAATAAAGATTTCATGAGATTTAGAGTACTATTAATAAAATTAAGTAAATTGTTTTTTTTTTTAATAAAAAATTTAATTTTCTTCGCTACGAAAATGATATTTTAGTAAATATTTAACAGAATTAAAATAAACATTTTTTAAATTAAAAATTATATACTCTTGGATACTTATATCTTGTTATATAAATAAACATTTATTCTTCAAGAAGAAAATAATTTTTTCTATTGATTAATTTTTTTTTTACAGATAGAGTGTAATATTCAAAATCTATACGCTAAAAAAATAAATATTTAAATTTTAATAAATAATTTCTTAACAGCCATGTAATAAATAATTTTCTTGAATGAAGTAAAATTTTTCTTAGATTTCAATTTTTCCTTTTCAAAGCAACCTTCCTTTGCAAACAAATTTTATTTTATTGAAGAAAATTACTTGTTAGATGCCCGCTACACTGAAATAAATTTTTGTTCAAATCAAGTAAATGTTTTTACTTTAATTATTTTTTTTAGTAAAGTAAATTATATTCGTGCTATTTAAATAATTATATTTAAAATTATTACACTTTCTATTTTTCAAATAAAGATTTCATTCATAAAGATAAACATTTGGGAATTAGAATTATCTTCTTTAAATAAATTCTTAGGAATCTGCCTTAGAAGGTGGTACGGTAAGACTGGAAACATGTGTACGTAGATATGTATGTATGTATGTATGTATGCATATAAGATATGTACTCATTTGCGTACAATACAAATATGTTTATGTTTTTTATTTCCAGAAAATTAAAGAACAAATTTATCGAGCATTCGAAAAAAAAACAAGAAAAAAAGTTCATTGCTCGCCAAACATGACAAAAACAAGATGCAGCGCCCACCCCGGCCACACAACACGAATCTGTCCGAATCGCACCGCCTCCTGCGTACGCACCACTGGCCGCTCCGTAAGCACCACCCGCACCGGCCGCTCCGTACGCACCACCTCTCGCACCGGCCGCTCCGTTTGCACCACCCGCACCGGCCGCTTTATACACACCACCCGCACCGGCTGCTTTGTACGCACCGGCCACTTCGTATGCACCGTACTACTACCACCAGTAGGATATCAGGTACCAAGACATAGAAAAAATTATATGGTTGCCACAATCATATAAATAGTAAAATATGGTATAGCCATACTGTCGCGATGCGGCAAACACTCGTAGCGGGAACTATGATATGGTTGGCACTCCCTCAGCGTTATGAGCGTGAGAACATCGTTATGAGTGTGACAACCATATATAGTTCTTGCTATAGCATGAGTGATTGTCGCACTGTGACAGAATGGCTGTTCCATATCTTGCTATTAATGATTGTGACAAACATAGTTTCTTCTATGTGTGCAAACTAACAGGTAAATTATGTGTAAATCTTTGTCTAATTGAAAGGAGAACGAGAGACATATGATTTAAATATAAATTTACTAAAAAGTTGAAACAACCTGCAGTAGATATTATTAAGTTTAGATTCATCTATTGTAATATTGGACAACTCAAAACGGATTGTCCAATATCACAATATGAGTGCTCTCCTTGCATCTAAAGACTCGCTTTAAATTTATATAGAACTTGGAATATTGTGTTTAAAAAATAATATGCAAGTTGTGTTTAAATCTGCAAATTTTAACAGATGGGGTATTTAGTTATGATTTGCAAGATACGCAAAAATTGTTTTACTTTGCAGGTTGTTTTAATTTCTTAGTAAATTTATAGTTAAATCATATGTCTCTGTTTCTCCTTTCAATTAAACGGAGATAAACACATGATTTAGCTGTTGGTTTATTCACCAAGAAATTGGAACAAACAAATCGCGAGAAATGTTTTTTTATTAGCATATAAGATTTTCTTAAGTTTCCTTATAATTTTAAGATAGAACGTTTAAAAAAAATAATGAACGTGTAAAGAAAATTAAATGTGTAAGGATCGATTGTTCTAATATCTTGGTCAACAAACTAACAGGTAAATCGTGTGTTAATCTTTGTGTAATTGAAAGGAGAAAGAAAGACATATGATTTAAATATAAATTTACTAAAAAGTTGAAACAACCTGCAGTAGGTATTATTAAGTTTAGATTCATCTATTGTAATATTGGACAACTCGAAATGGATTGTCCAATATCACAATATAATATGAGTGCTCTCCTTGCATCTAAAGACTCGCTTTAAATTTGTATAGAACTTGGAATGTTGTGTTTAAAAAATAATAATATGCAAGTTGTGTTTAAATCTGCAAATTTTAAGAGATGGGGTATTTAGTTATGATTTGCAAGGTACGCAAAAATTGTTTTACTCCGCAGGTTGATTTAATTTCTTAGTAAATTTATAGTTAAATCATATGTCTCTGTTTCTCCTTTCAATTAATCGGAGATAAACACATGATTTAGCCGTTGGTTTATTCACCAAGAAATTGGAACAAACAAATCGCGAGAAATGTTTTTATTAGCATGTAAGATTTTTTATGTTTCCTTATAAAATAAAATGTTTAAGAAAAATGAACATGTAGTTGCGAGAAATATTTTATTTTAAGCGTAATAATTGTATTTTTATTAGCATGTAAGCTTTTTGGGGGTTTAAAATAATGATTTATTTTTTTATAATAAAATGTTTATAATAAAATAAATGAAACATGATACTGCTTTGTATTTTAAATGTTTAATATTTTCTAATCGTAACTTTTGTTTATTCCTTTACATGCTTTTTACCTCCCTAATATTAAGTTATTATTTTTTATACTTAAATTCTGATTATATAGACGCAATTAAAAATAATAAATACATTGAAGACATTTATTTTCATTTTATCAATGCTAAAGTAAAATGTAATAACAATTAACTTCAGTCTTTTATACTTATTCAATTTAATAATTAACATTACATAAATTGTCAATAAGAAAAAAATTGTGTAAACAAGTACTAAAATAATCCACATAGGAATGTCACAAGAAAGGTTGTGCTGTAATTTAAAAATTACATAAATTATTTACGTAAAAATGTTTATATTATGTTTACACGAATTTTTTATGCAGGCAATACAAGCAATTATTATAAATTGTTAACACAACAGAAAAAAATAATTAAGTTATAAGATTGTTAATATATCTGACTTTAGTATTGATGAAATAAAAGTATATAATATTTTTAGAAATGGAATATGATTTTCTGAAAAATCTGCATTTTTTATGATTTATTGATTAATTGTTTATATACACTCACTCGAAAAAAAAGCGGTACACCTAAAATTTGTCAAAAAATCACTAAACTTCCAATGACGATAACTACGCGAGTATTAAAGACAGAAAGGTTTCTAAAAAAAGAAATTAAAGCTTCAAATGTCTACTTTAAGAATCGATTTAGTAAAATTTTGCGTAATAATTTTTTTCAAAATGGCGTATGACAAAGCGAGAGCATGCAAAATTGAAAAATGTTGGTCCGAGTTTGCGACGATCCATGGCGTGAGGCAAGTATCGCAACTTAATGGGATAAAAAGCATGCGATAGTACAGAGTTTCCCCTTCAAAATGCTTTTTTACTCGTCTCGATACGATGATTTTTCGCTGAGATATGCGCATTTAAAGTAAAAAACTGCCTTTTTATTCAAATGAGCATATCTCAGCGAAAAATCATCGTATCGAGACGAGTAAAAAAGCATTTTGAAGGGAAAATTCTGTACTATCGCATGCTCTTTATCCCATTAAGTTGCGACACTTGCCTCTTGCCATGGATCGTCGCAAACTCGGACCAATATTTTTCAATTTCGCGTGTTTTCGCTTTGTCATGCGCCATTTTGAAAAAAATTATTACGCAAAATTTTACAAAATCAATTCTTAAAATAGACATTTGAAGTTTTAATTTCTTTTTTTAGAAACCTTTTTACCTTTATTACTCGCGTAGTTATCGTCATTGGAAGTTTAGCGATTTTTTAACAAATTTTAGGTGTACCGCTTTTTTTTCGAGTGAGTGTAGTTGACATGTAAAACATAGTTTACATAATTTTCATTGTATACGTGTAATGTTTTTATTTTTTTTTATAAGATCATTTATAATTTATGTAAACGCCCAACTTAGTCACGAGTCGACCATAGAAATTAACAACAAAACTGTAATTTTTTAACTTTTTTTGGTTTTTCGTATAAATTTTTTTACATCGCACTCCGTTATTGTCTATACTTTAATTCTGGAGAAGGATATTTAATTCTATGTACTCAATAAGATTTTTTGCTATAACATCTTGAAATTTACGACATAACTCCTGGTCTTAGTAAGAGTGCGACTTGGATCAGAAATACGTTGGCGCTGCAAGTCCATATTTTTTAATAAACAGTAGCTCAAACGATTGCTCCTTCATTGCTTCATCAGATCCACAATTGCTCCCCTTTTAAAATTAATACTTTTCAAAATATTAACAAAAAACGTAAAATTTTTTATTTTTAATAATAAACATATTTATATAAATAGCTGGAAATAAGTAAAGTATAAAACGATTGCTCCTTCATTGCTCCATCAGAATCTGCAATTGCTTTTAAAATTTAAATTTAAAATTAATATTTTTCTAAATATTAACAAAAAATGGTTAAATTTTTTATTTATAATAAAAACATATTTGTAATAGCTTTGTGCAACTAAATAGAGCATAAAACAATTGCTCCTTTATTACTTCGCATTGCACTATAATTATTTTCATGATTTATTGCATTTTTAAAAAAAAATTAATAAATTATTAATTTCACAAGTGACGCCGCCGCCACTTATCGGCCGCCTACCATAACTGCTTCGCTCGGCAACCAACGGCGGAAATATTCAAACGTTATTGTTTATAAATTTATCATTTTCTAATGCTTTTGTTGATAGAACAATTGCTCCTCGCTTGCTCTGTAGAGATATTCAATCGCTCCACTCTTGTAATTAATTTTCTTTAATATTTTAGCAATAAACCATCCGTTTTCTTGAACAAATGTATTTTATACAGTTCTCTGCGAATATATTCAACATAAAACGATTGTTCCTTTGTTGCTTCGCATTGCTCCATAATTACTTTCATTATTTATTGCATTTTTATTGAAAAATTAACAAATTATTAATTTCATAAGTGACGCCGCCGCCACTTATCGGCCGCCTACCGTAACTGCTTCGCTCGGCAACCAACGGCGGAAATATTTAAACGTTATTGTTTGTAAATTTATCATTTTCTAATCCTTTTGTTGATAGAACGATTGCTCTATAGAGATAGAGACTCTATACTATAGACTGGCCGACTTTAGGAATGTGCCCAGAAAATGGTGGCGATATATCGTGAACTCGATATGTGTGCGCGCGTTTGTTTATCGCTGTCGTCTGTTCAATCCATAGAGCTTGTATTAATGGAGGGGCCATTGCTATATGCCGGAGTCCGCGCGGGGAGAATCGACAGAGACATGAATATATTCTCATATATTCTGTCTCTTTTCGTGTTGGACATCCCCACCAGTCCGTTTTCTCGAAGGAAAGAAGCGCACATACGACAGGTACGAGCCTACCTACTTGGTGCCTACTTAGGTCTCGGGCTGTTACAATTAGTACAAAACATTTTTACAAACAAAAGTAATACTGTGCATTCATTGATTGGCATGCATTTTTTAGATTCTAAATTATGTACCACTTAATGAATACAAAGTGTTATCTTTGTAAGCAATTTTTTTTCGTACGAATTCGAGAATTGGGCCTCAGATTGCATAATTACGAACCTGTTCCCACACGAAAAAAGACATAATATATCCACCTCTCTGTCGATTTTTCCCGCGCGCGTCGCGATGCATCAAGGCCCCTCCATTAATACAAGCTCTATGGTTCAATCCAAACTTTTATCCGTTCGCGCTCAGTGAGCAGTGTTTCTTATTGGTGATGCCATTATCTGGGCACAAGTCACGTGCACGAATCACGCGGAATTATAGAATGGCCAGTCTCTCATATATGTAATAAGACTATAGCGGGTATTCATAGTCGGATCTTATATTTAAAATCATCTTAAGTACTGTCTTAAGATGCCATCAGCCAATCACAGAGCCGTATTAGCATCTTAAGACATTGCTTGAGACAATCTTTAAATAAGATTCAACTATGAATACCGGCCTATGACCTAGTTTACACCCAGCCGTCCAATCCCGATTCTCTCCGAAGTGAACTGTATTTAGGGAACGTTTGCACTGGATTGATCTTACTCAAGAGCGGAATGAAAGTAAGAAGTAAGATAACCCATTTACACCAAAGAAATTTCACTTCTTTTTAGAGTGAATCGAGATTGGAAGGCTGGGTGTAAACTAAGGTCCGTATTCAGAATACGGACCTAAGTCTATGACCTAGTTTACACCCCGCCTTCCAATCTCAATTCACTCTGGAGAGAAGTGAAATTTCTTGGGTGTAAATGGGTTATCTTACTTCTTACTTTCATTCCGCTCTTACTATAGCCTTATTCGTTTTGTCTGTTCTGGGTCGACTCGGAGCAAACCCAAGCAGACCAACGCACTGTAATAGGTTGGCGTCATCGGAATCAACCTATTAGAATGCGTTGGTCTGCTTGGGTTTGCTCCGAGTAGACCTAGAACAGACAAAACGAACAAGGCTTAAGGTGTCTTTTCACGCTGACGCTTGACGCTCATTTTCAGTGTCAAAAGACATCACGTGACTAAAAATGGCGAATGGGTATCTTTATTTTGGGAGCGTCCCAGATGCGCACAGTAATAAACGGACACAGTAACAAACGAACACAGACCAAATGCGCACAGAGCGAAACGGACACAATGCGAAACAAACACAGACTAAATGCGCACGGACCAAATGCACACGGACCAAATGCGCACACTGCACGTGCGCACGGACCAAATGCAATCCATGTACATTGCAAGCAGAGTAAAGTCCACATAGGTTAGCGACTTGGACGGGGTAGGCCGAAGGCCCCTCTTGCACCTCCGTGTGTGTGTGTGTTGTGTGTGCATGTGCGTGCAAAGTATTTAATGGGTTTGCAATTTTCCGTGTGTGCATTTGGTCCGTGCGCATGTGCAGTGTGCGCATTTGGTCTGTGTCCGTTTCGCACTATGTCCAGTTCGCTCTGTGCGCATTTGGTCTGTGTCCGTTTGTTACTGTGTCCGTTTCGCACTGTGTCCGTTTCGCACTGTGTTCGTTTATTACTGTGTCCGTTTGGTCTGTGTCCGTTTGTTACTGTGTCCGTTTCACTCAGCTTGCTGTGTCCGTTTATTACTGTGCGCATCTGGGACTCACTCTTTATTTTTAGTCATGTCAAGCGTCAGCATGAAAAGACACCTTTATATTTTCTTTACGCCGAATTTAGAGAAAGTCTAGTGATTTCAATTTGTTGCCGGTTTCTAGCGTCAATGAAAATGCTCCTTAAAGATGCCTTTTCACGATGACACTTGATGCTGATTTTCAGCGTCAAAAGACATCACGTGACTAAAAATGACGAATGGGTATCTTCATTTTTAGTCATGTGATGTCTTTTGACGCTGAAAATGAGCGTCTAACATCAGCGTGAAAAGGCACCTTCAAACAGTTCCTAATGAGTTTTTAAACTGAATATTTGATTAAAACTCGGCCTTCCAGAATATAAAGTTCTACCTTTTGATATAAAAGATAATTTATAGGGAACAGACAACCATCCGGGAAGAAGAAGAAAAAGAGATAATTTTTCAGAAATGAGGGTTTCAGGCCCTTGTGGGTTTTGTACAGAAATACATGTGGCATTATAAAACGATTGACAAATCAAGCTGAACGAGTGAATAAAGGACATGCTGATCTTATAGAATTGTGGATTATAATTTTTATTTAATATAAAAGGTGAATTATCGATCTCTATTATAAACCACTTTACTGTATAAAAAAATTTTTAATTATACAGCATGCTTTTGTTAATATTTTTTATATCTATGTATTGAAATATTAAAAATTTTCAAGTATTTTTCTATAAACAGCTTATTTATATCAGTTAATATGAAATTACATAGTCTATTCAATATCATATTATTTTATGTTAAGCTTGCAAATAAAGGTACTATGTATTGTGACGTGGTAGCTTAGCTGCCACGGGTAGCAGCGTCCCTCCCCCGTCACAGGCTGCGAATTCGCGCCGTACGGGGAAAATAGGCGAGAGGCGAGAGGGGATCTCCATGGGGAACCGCGACGGGCCTAGCGAGCGTATTATTAATGTTACATATTTTTGATTTCTTTGCGCGGCGACCGCCTCTCGATGGAATTCGGCGAGAGAGCGAGAGAGGAGGAGAATGAGCGACGGCAATGCGAGGAAGGAGGAAGGACGCCACTGGTGCCCGAGAGAGACGAGCACGCGGCCCGCACGGGAATTCGGCGTGGCCCTGGGAGAGCCACGGCCGGAGTCTAAAGCGGCGGTGCCCGCCAACACCACGACGGAACATCTCGGAGGGCTGTGGAGGAGCCCGGATGGGACCAAACGCGTCGAGGGAGGCGTCAAGTCCTCTCGCGAGGAACGGAGGTCTCCGCGGGCGCTGCCTCGGCTCGGGAAGTGGCCCAGCGGGAGAAAGAAAATTTTGCGGGGGCCTGCGAGGCCCCCGGAAGGATTATGGCGCGCACGTCCCTGCGGACGCAGGACTGCGTGCCTTGCAGCACTTGGGTCGCGGTGCGGAAACAATGCGCATGACTGGACGGGGGGTCGCGGCGTCGATCCGGGATCGACCGCGATCCACCCCGCTTTTGCGTGCGAGCGTCCTAGGTGTAAGGTCGCGTGCTGTGCCCCGAAAGGCGGAATTATCGGTGTGGCGTGTGTGAGGCCTCAGCGAGGGCGACGGAACGAGCCTGGAGACGGGGGAGGACATCGCCTGGACTTTATCGGTTAGGTGGCCCGCCAGAATAGTTTCGTGTGAGCGGTTGCTGGCTAGCGGGGCGTCCCCGCGTCCGTTCTGCATCCGTTTTAGTGTTGGTGCGTGATTCGCGCGGGCCGCGGGGCGGTCATACGTTCGCGTGGTTAATTGGGGAATTGGCGGATGTAAGCGGGCGGGACGTCAACGCGCCGAGCCACGGGGGAGACGGGTGTAGCGACGCTCGGGTTCCGTCGGAGATTCCCCTCGACCGTGTGCGCCGCAAAGCCCTCGCGCGAGCGAGTATCGTGTCGCGAGTAGCGGGTGGACGGGACTTCCGGTTTCACGACGGGGTAAAGTGCGGCCGCGGCCGGCGATTGCTTTGTGACCCTCGTGAGCCACACGGTTGTGTTCTATAGTTGCCGGGAGTGTCGGCACGTTCGAACGCCCGAAATTCATTGTGCGCGGGAGATTCCGCCGCCCGTCCTTGTCGGCCGCGTGCCTACCGCGGGAGCTTCCCGCGTATCGTTCGCGTTTCTTTTTGGTCTAATTCGCGCCGTGGCGCCGCATTGTCGGAGCGCCGCATGCCGCGTCCCGTGAGATTATTGTTTCTATCTGACATTTATTTCTAATAAAGATCGTTATTTGTTAAGCTCGGAGTCTAGTTTTTTTGGTGTGTCGTCCACCAGTTCGTGTTTCCGCCGCCGCCTGCTCCCTTACGATCTGCCCCGCCCCTCTACCGTTAGGCAGAGCTGGTCGAGATTGTCGCGTGAGGATCGAGGACACCTTGGCGTAACGATTTTCGCGAATTGACGCGTCGTCGAGCGCGTCTGGCGCCCAACAATTCTCGTGATAACGTGTGGCCGAGATTCGAGCGCGACAAGCACGGCATCGGGGGTACCGGTTACCCTATCGGTCTCGCTGCTTTTTGCTCGCGGCTTTCCCGGTCAGGAAAAGTCGTGACAAAAATTTGGCGCCCAACGTGAGGCCCTCAAATTAGGGGGGCAAGACGGTTATCGCGCACTATCGGGTCGAGCGGCTGGCGCGGGGAAAAGGAGGGGGGCTCCGAGTTACGTATTTTTTTGGTCTCCCCTTTTCCCGCTTACACCTGCGAACCTTTCTCTTGGTAATATGTTACATATGTTGTGTTTGATATTTTGTGAATTATATTGAATTGACATTATTGAAAATTTATGTTGGTTGTCGGGCTTACGTCGGGAGACGAGAGAGGAATAAGTGGCGAGGGCAATTCCCTAAGTAAAATAAACGAGCAAAGAGAGGCTCTGTAGAATTTTTTTGTCGGTACGAGCGAAGTTTTTTTTCTTTTCTTGTGAGCTAAAATACGAGAGTAAGAGTAAATTTCGGGCCGCGCAAGGATTAGCGAGAAGACGAAAACAACGATTGGAATTTCGAAGCGCGCTCGAGTTCGTCCCGTTCGCTGTGTTGTTGAATGGCTCAAGGAAGATTTTGGTGATCTTGAGATCTTGTTGACGAGCGAGTAAGATAGCTATCGCCGAGCCTATTGTGTTGAAGAAGGAAAGAAACGGAAGGAATGCCCCGAGATCGCTATAAACACGAATTATTGTTCGCACTTATTTCTCGTCTCGCGGCGTACGCTCCTATGATATTATGAATATTATTTGCGATCGATATATGATGTGATTTTTTTTTATGACTTCTGTTATTTACTATAATGTGTTTTGATCTTGATATATTTTTTTTGTGATATATTGCTATTTCTTGTGTCTGTCGGCGAGTGCCGAGGGAGGAGGAGAAAATAAGTGGCGATAAAGCGTGCAAGGATATTAGTGAGAAACGCCTGAAAGTTTTCCATTTCTATCTCACATTGTATTATCGAGCCTTTGAAGAGAGCACGGAGTACGAGTCGTGAGACTTCTTCCCACGACGGATTAAATACCGGAAAGTGAAGTTGAGTATCGGAAGGCCAATTGCCAACGGCCAATGTAATGAGCAAGCGATAACAATATCACGAGTAGATCATGTCGTGTTTCTAATCATTAATTTTTTTTTCTTTTACTGAGTTGCTCGAACGTAAATACTTTCCGGCCGAACGGCCGCGGGGACAACTTTGGAAAGAGAGACTGTAACGTTGATCTTAGATTCACATTACCAAGGACGGAGATGTTGTGATTTGCGAGAAGAGCGTTGTTGCGAGCGCGCAGAGAACAGAAAGAGAATCGCCATAAATACGAAATATTGTTCGAACTTATTTCTCGTCCCTCGGTGTACGCTGTTGTATCTGATTTATTTGAGTTACTGAATTCAGTGATTTAATTGATTAATATTTGAACTGTGTGCCTTATTATCTTTGTGTGAATTATGCCATTTAGGTGAGATATTTGATTTATCGATTTCCTCTTTTCCTTTTTCGTGACTTATTGATTTACGAGACCGTTCGGATTGATTTACGGTTAATTAATGTGTTTTTTTTTCCTTTCTTTTTTTTTGCCTTCCGATCGTGTGGATCCTAACAACTTTTTTTTCTTTTTCGTGGCATTTCACCGGCTATTCAGTATTGACGTGTGATGATGGGATCGATAAATTAATACTCGATTTTAGTGTGCAAATATTACCTCCGCGGGAGCCTGGCTCTAAAATATTTTTTTTGGGGGGTCGCCCGGTTATTATTGTCGGTCTCTCCTAGTGAGGAGAGATTGTTTAGCTACTGACCTTTCAGAACGGAGTATTTGAAAAACTTTTCTTTTCCTTTCTCTCTCGGAATACCTTCGGATCTCTATCGTGTGACGCAGTGTTGTTTCGCGGGCCGACCAATTGATTTCGCGAACGGGGCAAATATTTGCACACCCGTACCTATTCTTTTTGTGCCTGTGGAAACATCATCAGTATATCTGACCTTTGATATTACTTCCTAATATTTTTGTATTGTGCTCTGTTTTTTTTGTATGAATTATTGTCATAATTCGAAGGGATACTTTCGTGCGGAAGTCGCGTTTACCACTGGCGATTTGGTCCTTCTCGCGTAATCCACGACGAGTGTACCTTCGCGCTCGCGACCGGTGTTGGGTTGTGCGGGCACTGGGCATCGCGGGGCGGCCCGAAATAATAGGGACGCGGGCAGCGTCCCCGGGGAGACCGCATGAACCGGCGGGAGGGGGACGACTCGTGGATCTTCACCGCCGACCGCGAACAGCTGATCGCGGAATTAGAGCGGCGCCGGTTATCTACAGACGGATCGGACTCCGTATTAGCGCTTCGATTACTGCGCCGAGGACGGGCCGCGGTCACGGGCGAGTCTGCGGAGGGGGCCGAGAGCCGTGAGATGTCGGACTCGGACCATCTAGTCCTACCCGAGGGGGAGGGAGACCGACCGGATAGCCCATATGAAGTTGCGAGGGGGCCGATCGGTCACGTTCACGAGAGGCCTTCGAGAAAAAGCGGGGGTCACTACTCCCGGGATTGGGGGGGCGGTTCCATGGGTAACGCATACAATATTATGCGAAAATGGAACTTGAAGTTTTCGGGAACGCGCGGAGAGGACGCCGAGACGTTCTTGATACGGATCGAGGAGGGGCGCGAGTTCATTCCGTTGGACGATGCGGATATCTTGCGTTGTCTGCCGTTCTTTTTGTCGGGGATCGCGCTGCACTGGTTCCGGGGTAAGAAGGCGCGCTTGACGACCTGGGCGGCGTTTAAGGCCGCGTGGCAAGTGCGCTTTGGAGACCCGGATTTCCAATTCGCGCTACGGGACGAGATAATGCACCGTACCCAGGGGGAGCGGGAGTCCGTCGTCGACTATTTGACGTGTTTGGGCACGATGTTCGACCGTTTAACGCCGCCGTGGGGCGAAGCCGAGAAGATCGGGTACGCACACCGCCACATGCTGCCGCGTCTACAGGCGATGGTGCCGCGAGAAGCGGTGACGGATTTGGACGCGTTAGAATTGCTGGCGGCGCGCGCGGAGAGCTGTCACCGCGCCGCCCAAACGTACCGGGCCCCGCCACCCCCGGAGAGGTCATTATTTCCGGATCTCGCGTATCGGCCGCCGAGAAAAGGGAACCGTCACGGACGGACGACGGATACGATTGCCGCGTTGAGAGTGTCGACCCCCGGGGGGGGGGGGGGAGCGGAATGTCGAAGAACAAGAAGGAAAAGAGACCGGCCGCGGGCGGCGACGCGAGCGCGCAAGCCACGCCGGCCGCCCCGAGTACGTCTACGACGACGCCGGGCCCGAGCGGGGCACGGGCACTTACCGGAAAGTGTTGGAATTGCGAGGGAACGGGACACTACGCGCGCGATTGTAAGGAGGCCCCGCGGATGCACTGCTATCGGTGCGGAAGGACCGGGGTCACGACGCGCACTTGTCCCACGTGTTCGGGAAACGCGTAGGGGGGTCGCGACCCGGGGGCGGTCCGACTCCTGCACCTATCGGCCCTGAAAATGCAGTCGCGACGATCCAAACCGACTATGTCTACAATTCGTTCGGGGTGAGGGACTCCTATCTCTCCTTTCTTAACGTCGAGATATTGGGCCATGGCGTTCGTGCGCTGTTGGACTCCGGATCGAGCCGCACCATACTAGGGGCGGAGACGATTGATTTGGTGAAACGCTTAGGTTTTCGGTTCCGTCCGGCCGCGGATCGGCGGGTGACCACCGCGACCGGACAAACGACAAGAGTGAGGGGGGAGGTAGAGATCCCGTTCGAGCTGGGTAATCAGAAACGAACGGTGAGGGCGTACGCACTACCTATGGTCGGCTTATCGTGCATTCTGGGCATGGATTTTTTATCGGCTTTCGGGATGGTCGTGAATTTTTCGGCGAAGACATGGGCTTTCGGGGACGACCCGACGAGACAGTTCTCTCTGGAGACCGAGACCACCCGGTCGTTATCGGCCGCGTTAACGGGGGGGGCGACCGGCGGTCAGCGGACGGACAGCGAAAACGATTCTAGAGAGACGCAGAGAGAAGGGGCGGTACAACGCGAGGAGGCGAACGCGAGTCTAACGCCCGACACCTCGCAGGGGGGATTGAGCGAACTATCGGCCGCGGAAAGTCGCGAATTAGCTGAGTTTCTAAAGTCGGAAGTCGTCGGGGACCCTAAGAGACCAGGGACGACCTCCTTAACGGAACATCGTATCGACGTCGGGGGGCACGCGCCGATCAAGCAGCGGTACTACCCCGTGTCGCCGAAAATACAACAGGCTATCTACGAGGAAGTAGATAAAATGTTGGAGGCCGGCATTATAGAACCCTCGAATAGAGAGTGGTCAACGCCCAGAGTTATGATAAAGAAGCCGAACGGCACGTATCGGTTCTGCCTGGACTTCCGGAAGTTAAATGACGTCTCGAAAAAGGACGCGTACCCACTGCCGTACATGAACTCGATATTAGACAAGCTGCGAGCGGCGCGATACATATCGACGATAGACTTGAGTCAGGCCTACTTCCAGATCCCTCTGGAAAAGAATAGTAAGGAATATACCGCCTTTACAGTCCCAGGGAAGGGGCTCTTTCAATTTACACGCATGCCGTATGGGCTCACGGGAGCCCCTGCAACGTTTCAGAGACTTTTAGATAGATTGATAGGGCCCGAGATGGAACCCCACGCGTTCGCTTATCTTGACGATATCGTTATCGTAACAAGAACTTTCAAGGAACACCTCCACTGGCTCGGGCGCGTGTTCAATCGTATCGGAGAAGCGGGCCTCACTATCAACCCGGACAAGAGCAAGTTCTGTCGCTCGCAAGTCAAATACCTCGGATTTTTGGTGCAACACGAAGGGCTAACGGTGGACCCGGAGAAGACAGTCGCTATTCTAGAGTACCCGCCGCCGCGTAACATTCGTCAATTGCGTCGTTTTATCGGTATGGCGTCGTGGTATCGGCGTTTTATACCACAGTGTGCGGCCCGATTGGAGCCATTGACTAGCCTTTTAAGGAAGAACCGCTCTTGGGAGTAGGGGGACACTCAAAAGCAAGCTTTTGAGGTGATAAAATCGTGTCTCGTGAACTCTCCCACACTATCGTGCCCGGACTTTGAGAAGCCGTTTGTAGTGCAGACAGACGCTAGTTCGGTGGGCTTAGGCGCGGTACTATCGCAGGAGATCGGGGGAGCCGAACACGTCATCGCGTACGCGAGTCGCTCGTTAACGGATGCGGAAAAGAAATACTCCACGACGGAACAGGAGTGTTTAGCGGTTGTTTGGGCAATTCGGAAATTTAGGCCCTACCTCGAGGGCTATCGTTTCACGGTGGTAACAGACCACAACAGCCTACGGTGGATGCACAATTTGTGTAATTGAATATCGGAAGGGGGCCATGCATCACGTACCTGACGCCCTCTCGCGAATGTACGAAGGGGGCGAGGAACTCTGCGCCGTGATCGCGACGGACGACCAATGGTACGTCGGGCGGGCGGAAGAAGTAACGAGAAATCCGCGGCAGTACCCTGACTGGAAATTGGAGGGCGACGAGCTATACGTAAGAAAGACGCGCGGCATCGCGAGGGTTGTCGGCGACCGGAACCAATGGAAAAGAGTAGTACCGAGGGAGACGCGACGGGAAGTGATCCGCGAGAACCACGATCCTCCTCACGCCGGACATTTGGGGGTCGATAAGACGTACCAGCGAATTGCTTGCGGTATCACTGGCCGCGCATGTATCGGGATGTGGCGGAGTACGTGCGTCGTTGTGATACGTGCCAAAGGACGAAGGTGGAGCAGGACGCTGCGGCCGGTTTAATGGGACAAAGAGTGATAGAGTCGCCGTGGACGGTAGTCGCGGCAGATATTATGGGCCCTCTCCCAACCAGTAAAGCGGGACATTCGTATTTACTCGTCCTTCAGGATTTCTTCACAAAGTGGGTAGAGTGCTGCCCACTTCGAAAAGCTACCGGAAAGAGAATCCGCGAGGCGATAGAAGAGTTGGTCATTTATCGGTGGGGTACGCCGTGCGTGCTTCTGACCGATAACGGGACGGAGTTCGTTAACAGAGAAATACAGGCTTTGACGCAGCGGTGCAGTATTCACCACGCGACGGTTCCGCCCTACCATCCGCAGGCCAATCCTGTCGAGCGCGTGAACCGCGTACTAAAGACCATGATCACCGCGTTCGTGGATGGGGATCACCGTGAGTGGGACGCGCACGTGCATGAATTTCGATTCGCGTATAATTCGACGCACCATACGTCCTTGCAGGCGACACCGGCATTTTTGAATTTGGGACGGGAGCCACCGCCGGTGGGACTGTATCGGGACAAAGCGGCCGTCGAGGTCGAGCGAACCGAACCGGCCGAGTGGCGAGAACGTATGGAGCGCCTCGAGGCACTGCAGGAGTGGGTGGTCGAGAACCTCGAGGCGGCCCAAGAGAAACAGGCGAAATATTATAATCGCCGGCATCGCGACCGCCAATTTGAGGTGGGCGAACAGGTGCTGAAGCGGCACCACGTATTATCGTCGGGGGCGCGACACTTTTCGGCAAAGTTGGCGCGAAAGTTTCACGGCCCTTTCGTGATAAGGAGGATCCTATCGCCGGTGGTCTACGAGCTCGCCGATTTGACGGGGGGAAGGATCGGGAAGGTCCACATAAAGGACCTGAAGCCCTACCAGGAACCTTTGGACGTATAGGAGCGTCCGCGAGTGGCCCGCCAGGCGAACGATATAATATTTTTTTTTCTCTCTTCCTGTTCTCTCCTCGCAAAAATTGTTTTTTTTTGTTGGTGTTGGGTGTCATTATTAATGTGGCGAATGTTGACTCCTTGGGTGTGTAGGTACCCCTGAAAAGCGGACCCCAAGTTATCGGCGTTGGGCGGAGGAGAGTATCGGGCCAGAAAAAGGTGGGGACGGTTAGTACGTCCTGCGGGGCGCGCGCGGAAAGGGGGATGGAGGAATTCGTGGCGCGGTGGGACCAGTTGTTCCGGCGGCTCGGCGAGGAGAATCCAGGGTTGTGGACCGACTTCGAGCAGGTGGCCCGCGACATGAGGGCCCGGCAATATACAACGAGAGGGGCCGTAGTGAGGGAGCTCCCAGAGACCTGCGAACGGGGAACACAGACGGAGGATCGCCCGTCCGCCGAGAGGAGCACTCAGACGGAGGGGACCCGAACGGTCGACGCGGCATCGCAGACGAAGACCACCGCGGCGGAGCCGCGGCACTGGGGTGCCGGGTGCTGGCACACCTGTTGGAGACGACACCCCAGTCAATGCCCCTGAGTTTTGGAGCACCACCGGCGGCCGCGGCCGCCTCGGGTCGAGCCGCGCGGGGCCCGGCGACGGGGGAATCCCCCCCGACAACCATCGCCGGAGGAACCGACGGTACCCCGAGAACGCAAGAAGTGCTGGAACTGCGGCTCTCTCTACTATCACTTCTCGAAGCGATGCCCCCGACCCCGGAGGGACGACCACTGTTATCGGTGCGGAGAGCCGGGATGCACGGCGGCCACGTGCCGCCACTGTCGAGAGGGCTATGAAGCCCAGGGACCCTATGTCCCGGAACAGGGTCGGGAGGGCCCGGAGCCGAAACGCAGAAGGGGAGGACCACCAGGAAGCCTCCGAGACCCCCCCGGCAGTATCGACGTGGGACGCGGACAGAGAGCGGCGGAGGGACGACCCACGGAGAGAGGGGACCCTCCGCGAAAGTAGAGCCCCGCGCCCGTCCGAGACCCCCCCCCCGCCCCTTGTCTTCTTTTGAGTACTTTTTTTTGTTTTATTGATTTGTTTTTTTCTGTTTTTTTTTGTTGTGTCCAATTTTTCTTTTCTGGCCGTCATCCCTCTCTTTTGTTGTTTTTTTTTTCTTTTCTTTCTCTTTTGTTATGGACCACGGGCCTAGAATCGGTATCGGACTAGTAGAGCCCCTGTAACCCCCCCCCCCAAAGGGGGCTAATGAATAAAGAGAATAGGAGACTGTAATGAGCCTGCGTTTTTTTTTTTTTTTGCGAGATCCTCCTGATTTCCCCGCGCCCTGACCCGGGCGGTCGTAGTCTGTCGTGCGGCCGCAAGAGGGGCGGGAACGGGGTAGCGCTGCGGCGCGCCCCGAGAGCGAACCGTGCGTGCGGGGAGTGTCGACGGAATCGCGAGAGTTAATTTGCTATTTGTGGTTAATTTTTTTTTTGTTTTGGTTTCTTTTTTTTTATGGTTTGTCTAAAAGGCAACAGGATTAGAGTAGCCGCAAGACGAATTAAAGTTTTTTTTTCTTCTTTTTGGTGTTTCGTCCTTGGTGTGGCCTAAACTGTCGGGTGACCCGTGGAGATCTCGGATGCGCTCTTGCTGGCCGGTGGCCGCAGGGCGGGCCGCCGAGCCGGTAGGGATCCTCTTGGCGTGGGGGAGTTGTGACGTGGTAGCTTAGCTGCCACGGGTAGCAGCGTCCCTCCCCCGTCACAGGCTGCGAATTCGCGCCGTACGGGGAAAATAGGCGAGAGGCGAGAGAGGATCTCCATGGGAAACCGCGACGGGCCTAGAGAGCGTATTATTAATGTTACATATTTTTGATTTCTTTGCGCGGCGACCGCCTCTCGATGGAATTCGGCGAGAGAGCGAGAGAGGAGGAGAATGAGCGACGGCGATGCGAGGAAGGAGGAAGGACGCCACTGGTGCCCGAGAGAGACGAGCACGCGGCCCGCACGGGAATTCGGCGTGGCCCTGGGAGAGCCACGGCCGGAGCCTAAAGCGGCGGTGCCCGCCAACACCACGACGGAACATCTCGGAGGGCTGTGGAGGAGCCCGGATGGGACCAAACGCGTCGAGGGAGGCGTCAAGTCCTCTCGCGAGGAACGGAGGTCTCCGCGGGCACTGCCTCGGCTCGGGAAGTGGCCCAGCGGGAGAAAGAAAATTTTGCGGGGGCCTGCGAGGCCCCCGGAAGGATTATGGCGCGCACGTCCCTGCGTACGCAGGACTGCGTGCCTTGCAGCACTTGGGTCGCGGTGCGGAAACAATGCGCATGACTGGACGGGGGGTCGCGGCGTCGATCCGGGATCGACCGCGATCCACCCCGCTTTTGCGTGCGAGCGTCCTAGGTGTAAGGTCGCGTGCTGTGCCCCGAAAGGCGGAATTATCGGTGTGGCGTGTGTGAGGTCTCAGCGAGGGCGACGGAACGAGCCTGGAGACGGGGGAGAACATCGCCTGGACTTTATCGGTTAGGTGGCCCGCCAGAATAGTTTCGTGTGATATATATATACAGATCAGTTATTTTGAGGACAAAATCTTATATACTCCGATTACTTTGGGGACAAGCGATTACTTTCAGGACTGTCCTCATTATTTTACATACAAATGGATTACTTTGGGGGCTGTCCCCAAAGTAATCATATATACATAAAGATTACTTTGGGGACTGTCCCCAAAGTAATCATATATACATAAAGATTACATTAGGAACTTATATCTAACAAAATTATATGAGATCTAAAATTATTTGAGATGTTAAACTTTCATTAAGAGATTAAACATCAAAAGTAAGAAATTAAGTTATATAGACTACCTACACATGTTTTTTCTTTAATTTTTATTATAAATATTTCTCAACATATATAAGAAAATATAAAATAAATAATAATACAAGTTATTATGTTAATATCGACCAATAGTCGATATTGGAAGGTTTTTTAACAGAATTTCAACGACAACTGCGCGGAGTTACGGAATTTGTGTATCAAATTAGATCTACATTAAGCGTATCGTAGATTGTAATACAAACCATAAGAAATTAACCAATTACGATTTAAAAGAATAATCGATGTCAGAAAAATAATCAAATATGATTAAATATAATATAAAATATAATAATTTCAGTATTATATATATAATTATATTACCTACCCAGAGAGCACAAAATATTTATAAAATATTGATAAAATATTTATAAGGAAAAATATTTATGATGAATGTTTTGTACATATTTTTATGTCCGAGTTTTAGGTACAAAAAAAATTATGATAAATATTTACGAAAAAATTTAAAAAATATATTTACACTATTTTATTATTAAAGAATATATAAAAAATATTTCGAGTTTCATATATCCGAAATAGATTTCAGTACATTTTAAAAGTATATTCTACATATTGTTAATAATAATTTTTGTACCATTCCTAAGTGTTAGATGAAAAATAATTATATAATCTCTAAAAAATATTTTTTAAAGATAAATTTGTAAAATATTTATAAATATTTATGATAATATGCTGTGCTATCTCTCTCTGGGATATTATATTATTATATTATTATAATATATGCATAAATTATATAATTCTGTTTACAATGTAAACATTTATTTTAATTAATGAGAAAGCAGTTATTTTTAAAATGTAAATAATATTCGTTTTTCTATAATAATATTTCTAAAAAATCTGTATCTTCGAAAAATTGGTTTTATGAAAATAATCGACGTTAATATAATACGTATAGTAAATTCTACATCAATGCGGATAAATCAGTGCGGAATGAAATCAGCAGAATGAACGTAACAACAAAGATCGAATTAATTACAAGCGTTTCGCCAATTCCGTATTACGCATTTTCTACATAGGATCGCGCTCTAAGGACGAGTGCCTACATGAAAAAACACCTTAATAATAAGTGGTTTATGGTGGTTTACGGCCGGTTGTTCCAACTTGTTGGTAAATTTACCTATCAGACGGTTACGGATATTTACAACGCGAATGAAGTATATACAATGGTCGGGCTATGTACAGCGATGTTTCCCGGTGATCAGGAACGGAGTGCGTGACAGCGGGCCGATCAGCTGTCCGGTATGGCGGGATGTCGGCGGTGCGCGGTGAGGCGGGCGGCGCGTGTAGTGAGCCCGACGTTCGGATTCGGTGGCCGGCGGGCGCGCGGTGTGGAACCGGGTGTCTCGCGCCCCGACGTTTTTCTATGAATTGCTACGGCAATTCTTCGAACGGCGGCTTGGTTTTCTGGAACGGCGTCGGCCCCGAGTACTCTCGGGGGGAGACGGAGAACACTCCGTGCCGTTTACCGGGCCGTGAGGATGCGGTCGGGAAGGATCCCTGCTAGCTGCCGAGAGCTCTCGGCGGAGACAGAGCACGCTCTACCCCCGTTGTCTGCTTAGCAAGGAAGGAAGTCAGGCGAGCTAGGCCGAGAACTCTCGGCGATGACGGAGAACACTCCACCGTTTTGCTGGCTCGTAGGCTTGTCTTCTCGTCGGAACGTATCGGACGGGATAACGAGAAGTGCAGTTTGTCGCTGCCGGGCGGCCTTATATATGGTCCCCGGCAGTGACTCGGGAGTTTTTGGAATTCCTCGGCCTCCTCTCGGTTACATCTCCGGGATGCTGGTTCGAGAGGAGGGAGGCGAAGCGCCTCCGAGATGCGCGTCATCTCGATGGCGTGGAGTGCTTATGGCGCGTTTTTGCCCGTTTCTCGGCCCGTTTCCTGGCCCGGCGGATGGTCGGCCGGGCCTTGCGGTCGTTGTTAGCCGCTTAGGAACGCGGTTCGTTACACCACCCCCTCCTTAAGAGTGGCGCCGACCTTATGGCGCTTACTCTTGGCTCGAGGCCGGGGGGTGGGATTTTTCGCGGCAGGATCGGAGTCGTCCGCAGCGGTCAAACCGCAGGTGCCACCGCTGATTTCCCATCCGGGCCTTGTATTGCCGGCTGACGTGGATGGCAAAATGGGGCACGTCGACGATGGTTCCCGGCTCCACTTCTACTGGAATCGGTGGTGGCGGTGCCGGGCCGTATACCCTGAGCGGCTCAAGAGTCGGCCTGCGCTGGTCCACCGGCTGGTTACGAGGCGTCGGTAGTCGGCGTGGCGGTGCGGGTGGCGGCTGGAACATCCAAGCGTTTCTCTCGCTGTTACGGCGGTCGGACGGCTGCACCAGACGTCCTTGGCGGTACCCGGCCATGGCGACGCGGACCGCTGGCCGACTGGTGGTTGTCGGCGTCGACTCCGGGGCGGCCACTGGCCGGTCGAACACGGGTTGTGCTGGATCGTAGCCCTCGGGCTCGTCTAGGAGCGCGTTGATGGCTGCGAGTACGTCGTCGTGGTCCATTGTTCCCGGTCGGGTGGTTCGAGACGAAGTGTGCCTTGGCCGCTGCTTGTGCGAGCTTCCGCGGCGCCCCGTTCGTTCGGTAGCCTCGTGCGGTCCGCGTGATCGGCCTATTGTTCGTCGTCGGTGCTGGTATCGTCGTCATCGTGCCTTTGGTTGTCGGTAGCCCGCAGGTCTTGCACGTGGACGTGTCGGTACCACCCCCCCGGCTTCGCAGGTCGACTATAACGGGGGAGATGATGCGTCGGACTTCCAGCGGGCCGATGAACTTAGGCGCCAACTTCGCGTTAAACGCGTCCGCGCGTTTAGACAGAGGGTGGTCGCGCTTCCAGACCCATTCCCCCGCCTTTGGTTGCCAGTTTCGGCGGCGGAGGTTGTAATGGCGTTCTTGCTTCTGGAATGCGCGCGCGTTTTGGATTCCGACCACCTCGTATGCGTCGCGGAGCCGGCGTTGCAATGCGTGTGGCGGTCCGCGTTCGGTTTCGGCGGGGGGTTCGGTCGGTCGTCGGAGCTCTCGTCCGTAAATCAGGAACGCGGGGGTATACCCGGTGGCCTCGTGCGTTGCCGTATTATACGCGAATTGTAACTCACTGACGTGCTCGTCCCAGGTGCGGTGGTTCCGCCGGAGGTATTGAGCGATCATTGTTTTTAATACCCGATTTGTTCTCTCCACTGGGTTGCAGTGCGGGGCGTATGCGGGTGTGAGCCGGTGGTGGATACCGTTCTTTTTTAACAGATGCTCAAACTGCGTGGATCGTAACTGAGTCCCGTTGTCGGACAGTATTTCCTCCGGACACCCGTGTCGCAGAATTATTGCCTCGGTGACTTTGTCGACAATGTTATTCGCGGAGGCGCGACGCAGGACGCGGACTTCGAGCCACTTGGTGAACCGATCCTGCATGGTGAGCGCCCACGTGTGTCCCCGGGTGGTGCGCGGTAACGGGCCGACGAGGTTTATCGCCACCTGCTGCCAGGGCCGTGTCACCGGAGTCGGGTGTAAAAGACTGGCGGGTCGCGTCTGAGCGGGCTTGTGCGCCAGGCATTCCGGGCATTGGCGGACGTACCGGGCGATGTGGCGGAACATCCCCGGCCAGTAATAATGTTCCGCCACGCGGGCGATAGTTTTAGCGATCCCGAGATGCCCCGCGGTCGGTTGGTCGTGGTACCGGCGCAGGATCTCGGTGCGCTCGTCGGTAGGGACGCAGTGCTTCCACTGCGATTCGGGCGGTGTTTCCTTGAAATTTAGGGTATGTAGCACGTGTTTTTTAAGTTTGCCCCTCTCTATCCTATAATCCGGAACGTCTCGAGGTGCCTTTCTAACGGCCTGCCACATGCGCCGGTACCAGGGACATTTTGGGCGTGTGATTGTGCTTACGGCGGTTTGGCGGGATAGCGCGTCGGCTACGCGGTTTAGTGCCCCTTTTCTATATTTGACCTCGAAGTTGTATTATTGTAATTCAAAGGCCCATCGGCCCAGCCGACCGGTCGGTGAATCCAACGTTCGGAGCCAGCGCAAGGACTAGTGGTCGGTGACGACCCTGAACCGATAGCCCTCGAGATAACAGCGGAATTTCCGGACGCCCGAGATGACCGCGAGGCACTCGAGTTCGGTCGCGCTGTAATTTCGTTCAGTGGCGTTGAGCGTCCGGCTGGCGTACGCGATCACGCGTTCCCCTTCGGGGAAGTCTTGGGTGAGGACCGCCCCCAACCCTGACGCACTCGCGTCTGTCTGTACGACGAACTGGCGGGTGAAGTCCGGGCACGCGAGAACCGGCGCGGACGTGAGCGTGTTTTTTAGCGAGTCAAAGGCTGTTTGTTGTTCGGTTCCCCATTGCCATTTGACGTTCTTCCGCGTCAGCTGTGTCAAGGGGGCGGAGACGGCGGCGAAGTCCCGGACGAACCGTCGATACCAGGATGCGACCCCCAGGAATCGTCGCACCTGTCGGACGGTCGTGGGTCTCTCCCATTTCGCAATCGCGTCGGTTTTCTCCGGGTCGGTCCGAATCCCGTCGCGGTCGACCACGTGCCCGAGGTATGTGAGGCGGTTTACCCCAAATTTGCATTTCTCCGGATTCAGCCGCAGGCGGGCCCCCCGCAGCCGCCGGAATACTTCGCGTAGCGTCTCGAGGTGCTCCTCGAGTGAGGGAGTCACGATAATGATGTCGTCTAGATACACGAAAACCCGCGGCTCCAGCTCAGGTCCCAGGACCGCGTCCAGCAGCCGCTGGAACGTCGCGGGCGCGGAGTGTAATCCGAACGGCATTACTCGAAATTGAAAAAGTCCTTTGCCGGGAACAGTAAACGCGGTCACCGGGCGGCTCTCAGGGGCGAGTGGGATTTGCCAGTACCCGCTCCGCAGGTCCAGCGTGGTCAGGTATCTGGCCCCTCGCAGCTTATCTAGAGTGGCGGTGATCTGCGGGAGCGGATACGCATCGGGCTCGGTGACCTCGTTCACCCGGCGGAAATCGACACAAAAACGCGGTTTCCCGTCCTTTTTTCGTACGATTACGATCGGTGAGCTCCACGCGCTGCGGGAGGGCTCAATAATGCCGTCGCGGAGCATTTCTTCGACCTCGGCGTCGATAATCGCTTGCATGGCGGGATTGCGGGGTCTGTATCTCTGTTTAATAGGGGTGTTATTTCGGACGCGGATCGTATGCTGGACGCGGTCGGTGGGCCCCCGTATGTCGTCAAAAAGCGGTAACTCGCGTTCCAGGAATTCGCGGAGTTTTTCCCTCTCGGTCGGTGCGAGGCTCCCGTAGCTTGTTCCGGAGATGTGCGGTGGCGTAGTCGCGGGGTCGCGGCGTATCGGCGGCGGCGGGATGGCCTGGCGCAAGCGAGCCCAGAAGTCGACGCCTAATAACACGTCAGCATCGAGATGCGGCATAATCTGCATCTCATGCCAGATCTTCCGCCCCCCTGTCGTGACCGGAAGGGTTATGCAACCGGAGATCTGGGTGACCGTCTGGTTCGCGAGGTGGACGTTGCCGGTGGCGGGTCGGATAACCAGTCCGATGCTCTGAAGCGCGGTGGCGGTCTGCGGACTGACAAATGACGCCTCGGACCCGGTATCGAGCAGCGCGAGAAACGATAGGTGGTGGACTCCAATATGCAGGTGCGGTCGCGGAAGGTACGTTATTCGAAGGGACGGGGTGCGACCGCGCTGCCCTCGGCCCCGGCGGCGTTTCCCGGCGGAGGGTGACAATCTCGCGTAAGTACGCCGCCCTTACCGCATTGGGAACAGAACTTCCGGGGAATGCGTAGGCAATCGAAGCGCGTGTGTCCTCTCTGCTTGCACCGCCAACAGCATTCCGTTTTATCGTATGCGGTTGCTGCGGCTGCGCTGGGTTTCGGTGCAGTCTGCCGGGCTCAGCACTGGCTATCCAAGGTCTCGAACTCTTCCGCGCCTCGTAGTAGGTCGTTTACGCGGTGTATGTCGCCTCGTCGTACGTACAGCTTATAGCGCGGTTCCATGTTTTCGTACAGTATATCGATTTGTTCGGTGGCCGCGTATCCCCCCGCGCGTCTCATCATGGTGAGAAGCTCAGTGGCGTATTTCCGATATGGTTCGTCGGTCTTCTGTACGCGGGCTTGTATGTCGCGACGCAATTGGCTAAAGTATCGACGCGGTAAATAGTAATCGCGGAACTCGGCTACGAATTCGTCCCATGTCCCCCAGGTCGTCCGGTTGTTTCGGTACCACAGCAGGGCGTCCCCCCTCAATAATTCAGGTAACCCTCGCAGCATTTGGTGGTCCCCGTATCCGTACTCGTCTTTGAGCTCGTCGACCCGCTCCAGGAATGATAGGGGGTCTTTGCCATCGAAGTGGCACCCCCACTTACGTATCTGATTCATCGTCTTCGCGCGCGCCTCTGCGCCCGGTTCGGGGTCTACGGCCGTGACGTTAATTTGCGGGGGTTCCATCGCGGGCCCTGGTAGGGAGAGTACATCAGTGAATTTTTCGGGGTGTCGGTTTACGTAGTCGCTTGCTCGTCGACGGAGGTCGTCTAATGTTCCGGTGGTGTCGAGACCGAGCGATTCGAGCGTTTGTGTTAAGTCGGCTTTTGACGCGAGGTATACCCACGTTTTCGGCATTTCTGCTGTCTCTCGGAGCGGTTTATCGGTCCCTGTTCGGGCGCCAATGTAATGACCGTTTTCGCGCGGAGATCTTAGCTCGTCGGAAAAATAAAGGCCAGGGCGAAAAAGGCTCAGAAACAGCAGAAACGCAATGGATAGTTTAGACGATACAGTTTTATTACTTTATTATAATACAATGACGGTTACGGATATTTACAACGCGAATGAAGTATATACAATGGTCGGGCTATGTACAGCGATGTTTCCCGGTGATCAGGAACGGAGTGCGTGACAGCGGGCCGATCAGCTGTCCGGTATGGCGGGATGTCGGCGGTGCGCGGTGAGGCGGGCGGCGCGTGTAGTGAGCCCGACGTTCGGATTCGGTGGCCGGCGGGCGCGCGGTGTGGAACCGGGTGTCTCGCGCCCCGACGTTTTTCTATGAATTGCTACGGCAATTCTTCGAACGGCGGCTTGGTTTTCTGGAACGGCGTCGGCCCCGAGTACTCTCGGGGGGAGACGGAGAACACTCCGTGCCGTTTACCGGGCCGTGAGGATGCGGTCGGGAAGGATCCCTGCTAGCTGCCGAGAGCTCTCGGCGGAGACAGAGCACGCTCTACCCCCGTTGTCTGCTTAGCAAGGAAGGAAGTCAGGCGAGCTAGGCCGAGAACTCTCGGCGATGACGGAGAACACTCCACCGTTTTGCTGGCTCGTAGGCTTGTCTTCTCGTCGGAACGTATCGGACGGGATAACGAGAAGTGCAGTTTGTCGCTGCCGGGCGGCCTTATATATGGTCCCCGGCAGTGACTCGGGAGTTTTTGGAATTCCTCGGCCTCCTCTCGGTTACATCTCCGGGATGCTGGTTCGAGAGGAGGGAGGCGAAGCGCCTCCGAGATGCGCGTCATCTCGATGGCGTGGAGTGCTTATGGCGCGTTTTTGCCCGTTTCTCGGCCCGTTTCCTGGCCCGGCGGATGGTCGGCCGGGCCTTGCGGTCGTTGTTAGCCGCTTAGGAACGCGGTTCGTTACAACATTATTTATTAATATAAAAAAAATTAGCGACAAAATAAACAACTTGGATAAAAAATTTAAGTTTTTAATTGTTACAAAATGAGTTTGCCAAACGCCCAGCGTTTGCCAAAAAAGAATTTTTAAGTATACTTTAATTTAAAATAGAGAAAATTGTTAAGAAATTTACTTATAAGTTTTGAAATAATAATTACGTTACGTATGTATAATTTGTATACATGTATATATATATATATATATATATATATATATATATATATATAAAACACATGCTATTTTAATATTATTTATACCTATCTTACAACGAAACTTAAACTTTTTTATCTGAGCATTTTTTTGACACTTTTATTTAAAATATTTTACAGTTTTTGTTTATTTATCAAATTTATCAGTTTTTGTCTATTTTTTAAATCTGTTCCTTTAAATATTAAATTTCTTATTTTAATTTTTCCTGTTTACTATTATTTTTTTTATAGATCACCCATTTTTACTTGCGGCATTTAACCGTGCATTTTATAAAGATTTATCAAATGATGAAAATTCTAATAAAGATATGACATGTAATAATAAGTCTAAAATAGTAACAATACAAACAGAAATGTGCAGGTAAATATTTATATTTTTATATCTATACATATAAACGCGCCTTTGATATTGTATAACATTAATGTTATAATTCTAAAATTATCAAACAACTTGTTAGTTATTTCAGATATGTAAACTATTTCTTCTGGAGTTGCAGAGTTAAATTATGTGACGACGTTATTTATAACCGAAAGCAAATCTGTAGTAAAATATATATTGTAAGCAAGTATAAAATAAAATATTACCTAATTTGTGTAATATTTTGTATATATTTTGTGTGGCTTGCGTGTATTTTTTTATAACATTTCATAACATACATAAATTGCTTACGTGTCGTTATTATATGCTTTATAAATTATTATATTGTTAAGAATATTTTTTTGGTGCAGGAAAAGAAGCTTTTGTGCAAAGCATGTTTTTCTATTTACTAAACAATTATTCTATTTACTAAACAATATTTTTTATGATTTCCTATTTTCATTTTTTTGTGTTCAATTTACTCACGTTATTTATTATAAAAATATTTTTTTGGTGTGATAGAAAAAACTTTTGTGTAAAACATGTTTTCTATTTATTAAGCAATTACATATTTTTTATGCTTTACTTACGTTATTTATTATGTTTTTATATTTATTTTATATACTTTATATATATTTTTATATACAATACAAAAGTCAGATCGTAAATATATGTATTTGATTTCAGGAATCGATCTCAAAGCGATCTATCCAATTTAAGTACATTTAGCGAACAATTTTTAAAAGAGATTGCAAATAATAATAACGAAGAAAATGAAAACAATTTATTCGACTTTATGAATATGTCTTTTATAATAGATGAAACTGAAAATGAAAGTTTCAATAAATCATTTACATTAGAAAATTTTCCTGAGGATATTATTGAAAGTAAGTTAATAATAATTCAGATTTTATTAATGTTTTACTTAAATAGGCTTGTTTTATTAAAACGGTATTTACATATGTAATTATATATGTAGAAAATATTAATTTATAACATAATATACATATAATATATACAGTATAATATATTTTACATAGAATATAACGTATAAAACATAACGTATGATACGTTATATACAATGTACATATACATTGTGCACAGGGTATTATAATTAAAATTGCAATTGGTTTATTACTATCCACAAGGCGCTATGTGGAAAAGTAACACCACGGTTAACTCTCCTTTGATTTGCTTAAATATGTGTTGGTAAATTATTTGACTCTATGTTCTAAATCATTTCTCTCAATTTTGATAAAAAAAATTTTAAGAGAAGCAAATTAAAATTTCATACAATTTATATAAAAATGGCAATAACTCAAATAACATATTTCCGGACTTATACTAACTTTTTTCTTGTTTTTGAATCCTTAATTATCCTCAAGCGATTAAATTCCACTTTTGAGAAATGTAATATAATATGGTATTATAATACATATAAAAGGCTCATTTTTCCAACATCAAGTATGTGCGCGCGAAATCGTTTGCCGACGGCAACCGGATGCGCTAGAGGCCGGAACCGCTCAGAATTGAGCGCGGAGGACGTGTTGCGCGAATCCGCGGACTCGCTGGAGGTTCCACAAACACGAATGAAAAACAGGCAGGATTGGTTTTCACAGTCAGAAGCACCATTTATTTCTTAAATAATTAACCATACAATTCGCGCGAATCGCGGAAGACGCGAGCGTGCGGGAACGACGAGTCAATTATGAACGATCGGAAATCTTCGGGTCGAACGGTTGTCCTTTCTGCCTTTAATTGCGCGGCGGATATCTTGCCGGGCGCTTGTCAGGACACCCCAACGGGACGGAGATCTTGAGCGCGAACGAGACCGAAAAACTAATCGCGAGGCAGACGTTCGATCGCGAACACGAGATCACCGTTGCTTCCCGCGACGTCACAACGCACGCCGCGCACTCGCGATTTCGCGACACTTTCACAATATAATAGAAAGATCTTAACTCAAACGTGAATGAGATTCGAAATTGATAATCTAGTCGAGGGATACCCCGAGTAATGAATGTTAGAGAATTGAGAGAGGCTTGGCGATCAAGAGCAGACACAAGACTGACTCAACCTCGCGCCGAAATTCGGTAACGCGCCTTACTCTCCCCCGATATTCGTTGTTAGGAGGTGAAGATCGGGAAAGAGCAAGCAGCTGATCGGCCCGGTACCTCACGCGATCACGGCGTGGACGTGTGAAATCCACGGGTCCACGCTCCGGCTCGGCGAGATGAGATGACGAATTCCCGATAACAATTTCACGACTAGAGACAAATATTTTTGTTTATCGGAAAACATTATGTTAACGTCGAATCCCAAACATACCGGCCGCCTTGAAACGCTCGTTTCAAAGGAACGAGAAAACAATCGCAAGAAGACGCGAGCCGGTCGACGGCCGCGAGCGCAAACATGGAATGAAAATGATAAAGGTCATACTTAACAATGTATCTTAATGACATGAGTGAAGTACAAAAGAACGAACGCTCCTTAAGATATAGGCGAATAACACTTAATGCTTAAATGTGACTTAAAGCTAAACTAAATCTAACATGTCGAAACAAGATAAATTTAACGACGCTACTTAGAATAGGATGTCGCCGAAGCGAACGAGTTAGTCGCTCGACGTTACGTCCTCGACGGGAAGGAGGCATAGTTGCCCGATTGGGCGCTTAAACTCGGATGTTGCGGTTTTCACGGTGACGACGCGTGTTATGTCATCGGCACCGGGGTGAAGCTGCGTGACTCGCCCGAGCTTCCACTTGCACGGAGGTAGCGTCGCATCGCGCAATAGAACTATTTTCCCGATTTTTAGATTCGGGTGAATCTTTCGCCACTTGCTTCGCTGCTGCAACGTGTTGACGTAATCGGTCGCCCATAGCTTCCAAAATCGTTCAGAGAGGTGACGAATAAGTTGCCACCGCGATAACCGATTTTCGTTAAGTTGCAGCAGCGAAGGTTCAGGCGGAACATTGAGAGCGGAGCCTATCAGGAAATGTCCCGGAGTAAGGCTCTCATAGTCGTCGAATGAATCGGACAACGGCGCGATTGGACGTGAGTTTAAGCATGCCTCGATCCTGCACAAAAGCGTAGTGAACTCTTCAAACGAGAGCGTGGTACGATCTAAAATTCGATGCAGATGATGCTTCATGCTGCGGACACCCGCCTCCCACAATCCACCGAAATGCGGGGCAGACGGGGGGATGAAATGCCACGAGACGTTATCGCATGCAGTTTTACTTTGGAAGTCAGGATCGCGCAGGGCATGCTGATAAGCGGAATGCAGCTCCCTGTCGGCGCCAACGAACGTCGTGCCGTTGTCCGAGTACATTGCCGACGGGAGGCCTCGTCGCGAACAAAAACGAAGATACGCATTAAGAAACGACGGGGTCGAGTAATCCCCGACTAACTCCAAATGAATGGCGCGTGTGGCCAAGCATATGAATACAGCGATATATGCCTTCCTCGACGTTATACCGCGCCCGGCGGACGCGCGTGTCTGTACGGGCCCGGCGTAATCGACACCACAGTGAGAAAACGGCCGAGACGGAGTTGAAACGCGCGCTTTGGGGAGATCCCCCATTAGCTGAACCGGAATCGCGGCTCGCTCTCGACAACAAACGGTACAGTTGTGGATGACCGCCTTGACCAAACTTCGAGCGCGAACAATCCAATACTCGTGACGGAGCGTGTTAAGGGTGAGCTGCAGCCCCCCGTGCAGAACTCGCAAGTGAGCTTGCAATGCAATGAGGTTCACGAGAGGGTGCGACGTCAGCAAAACGGGGTGGCGTGTTTTATATGGGAGAGGAGCGTGACGGAGACGACCTCCCACGCGTAATATCCCGTCGCAATCGAGAAAAGGCGTCAAAGCGGCCAACGAGCTCCTCGTAGGGACGGTTTTACCGGCGGTTAGAGCGCGAATCTCAACCGAAAAAAGCTCCGATTGGATGCTTTTGAGCCAAAATGTTTTGGCTGACTTACATTCGAGGAGTGAAGGGGTGTGAAGTGAGGAAATGAGAGAAGAGGAATCGACGCTACGGCGTCGACAGGCGTTAATAAACTTGAAAAGATACGCCGTGATACGAATAAGTTTGAGCCACGAAGAATACCGAGTCGCAAGATCCCACCGGGCGGGCGGGGAAGTTACATTTAACGATACGAGTTTCTCCTCGGCGCGAGCATCCACAACCGGCGAGGCGGGCTCGCGAGGCCAATCCTCCCGTGAGGCTTGCAACCAAGGTGGTCCCCGCCACCACAGAGCATGATGAACCAATTCGTCACCGAACAAGCCCCGCGATGCGCAATCCGCGGGATTATCAGAGGTCGGCACGTGACGCCACTCAGCGTCCGGTAACTGAGTTTGAATCGCGCTGACGCGGTTGGCGACGAATGTTTTCCATCGTGATGGATGGGCGCGCAACCACGTAAGCACGATGGTTGAATCCGTCCAACAGAAACACGGAACAGATTGAATCGCGAGCGAACCAGATACAAAGTTTACGAGACGGACGAGCAAGAGAGCCGCGGACAGTTCCAGGCGAGGGACGGTAAGAGGCGCAATGGGAGCAACCTTCGACTTACCGGCGAGCAACGAGAGCGTCACTGCACCCGAGGCGGAGACAACCTTCAGATAGACGGCTGCCGCGTAGGCGAGGGTGGAGGCATCGGCGAAGCCGTGAAGCTCGATATGCGAGACGTTTGATTGGACTCCTGTCCACCGCGCGATATTGAGATCGTTTAGTGAGGAAAACCGAGAATAGATGGAATGCCATTGACGGAAAAGAGTCTCAGGAATGTCTTCGTCCCAGGTCGCATTAAGACGCCAAAGTTGCTGCATACAGATCTTAGCTGAGACGGTGACGGGAGTCACCCACCCCAGGGGATCGTATAGCTTTGCGATTGTTGACAAAATTGCTCGTTTGCACCGAGGAACTGATTCGGAGAGAGAGACTCTAACTTGAAAGACATCACGCGCCGGATTCCATACGATGCCTAGAACCTTTACTTTCTCATCGGTCGCAATATGTCGGTCGCAAGCGAGTCCGTGATCCGACGGATCGACGTCGCTGAGCAATGCCGGCGAGTTGCTTGCCCATTTTCGCAACTCGAATCCACCGCAGCGTAGTAAGTCGACGAGTTGGTCGCGAGATTCTCGGACGCCGGATTGGTCATCACCCCCGAATAGAACGTCGTCGACGTAAATTTGATTGCGCAGAATGGGGATGGCCAACGGAAAACGGTGCCCGTCGTCGTCGATAAGACTGCGGAGGACGCGAAGTGCTAGGAACGGCGCACATGTCATACCGTAGGTGACGGTGAGCAACTGATAATCGCTAGGCTGATCGTTAGCACCCCTCCAGACAATACGCTGGTAGTCTATATCTCGCCGATCGACCAAAATTTGGCGATACATTTTCGCGATATCAGCCATGTAAACGAGCTTGAAATGGCGCCATTGCAGAATAATCGCGGGCAAATCCGTCTGCAATTTCGGACCCGCGTACAAGCAATCGTTCAACGATAACCCGTTTGACGTGACGCTCGACGCGTTGAACACGACGCGTAAGTGCGTCGTCGCACTTCCTTCGCGGAACACCGGGTGATGCGGAATATGAACAGATTGATGAGAGGCGTCTTGCGAGAGCGATGCCCCGTGCATGTGCCCGAGCTGTTCATATTCACGCATAAATTGGTCGTATTCTTGTTCCAACTCCGGATGCAGGCGGAAACGGCGTAATAGCGAATGATATAATCGTTCGGCAACAGCCCGCGAGCGACCGATGTCGATTGGCGGGCCCCTTTTAAAGGGTAATCGCACGATATATCGGCCGTCCTCCCGACGCGAATGAGTGTCGCGGAAGTGAGCCTCGCATGACTCATCTTGCGGCGTTAGAGTCTGAGACTGAGGGAGCTCCTCGATTTCCCAGAACTTCCGGATTTCCTCGGCGAGAGACTGACCGAGCAAGCAGTTGTGTACTGTGAGGTGAGCGGAGTATTGATGAGGCGGCGAGTGAACGACGGAAGCTCGCGACGAGTCGATCGTCGGCGCGAGAGGACCGGAGATAATCCAGCCGAATACGGAATTTTGAGCGACGGGCTGTCCGCTTTGCCCTTTTCGAACGCCCTCCAAGATTACGTCGCTGTAAAGATCGGCGCCGATAATGAGTTGAATCGGGTCGGAGCTAGTCGGTTTAGCATCCGCCCATGACAAGCCGGCGAGATGCGGAAAGCCGGAAAAGTCCGAGACGAATTTCGGAGCGTACGACGTAAGCGAGTTGAGGACAAGCGCCGTCGTTTCGAAAGCCGGCGTAGTCGACGCACGAGGAGATATAATGATCGCGGCGGCGTGTTGCACCGTGCCGACATGAGTCCCGCCGACGGCAGAGATGGAAACCGGCATTCGGATGCGTTTCGCGCGCAGCAATTGAGCCACGTTCCCGCTGATGAACGTGGCTTCAGAGCCCTGATCAAGCAAAGCTCTGACGGATACAGATCGACCGGAAGCGACCCTGACAGTGACCCATGCGGTCGCTAAAAGTATTTGAACATTAGTGCGCGGTTGCGCTGAGGAGACCAATGAATTCACTTCGACTGCGGGCGCCGCGTCGGACGACACCTTCGCATGTTGTGAGGTGCTCGTCGCCGCATCAGAATTCGCTTCCGCATCGATGTGCAACATCGTATGATGTTTCTTAGAACACAGACGACAGGTATATTTACTTGTACAATCGGACGCGGAGTGACGACTGCTAAGGCAGTTGACGCAGCGCTTGAATCGCTTGACGAGTTCCCGCCGTTGATTCGCATTTTTCGCGATGAATTGCGGACATAAATTAATAAAGTGACGGGACTTGCACAGCGGACAAGTTAGCGCTGCGTTATCGGACGTAGCAAGGTGGACGCGCGACGAAGCCGCAGACTTAGAGGCGGATTTTGAGTTGCTATCAGGAGAGCATTCTTCCAGTGCGCTGATGCGAGAGGCGACAAAACGACTTAATGCTTCGTACGTCGACGGCGCGTCGGCGTGAGTGGTATGAAGTGTCCACGCTTTACGAGTGGCCGAATCTAACTTTTGTGACGTCAGAAATACGAGGAAGTCGTCCCAAAGATCACTCGGAGTGCGATCGAGTTTCTGCAGTGAGGTAATCGCTATATTAATTTTGTCGCATAAAAGTTGTAATTCGCTGGCGGATTCCCGACTCACATTGGGCAAATCGAGCAGCGCGGATAAATGAAACGAGAGTAATCGTCGTTTACTCTCGTACCGCGCGGTTAATGTTTGCCACGCAAGCTTAAAGTTGTTAGCGGTAACCGCGAGAGTCGCGAGACGTTCTTTAGCACGGCCTTTTAACGACGACACGAGAAAATGCATGCGTCCGAAATCATTCAAGTCTTTATTATTAATGATTAAGGAAGTAAAGCGATCGCGGAATGTTTCCCAATCCGCATAGTTCCCGTCGAACGGCGGCAGATTTATAGGCGGCAAATGCACTAATGAGAGCGAAGTCGCGTCATGAACGGCAGGTCCAGCCTCGAGAGACTGATTGTGGTGACTCACTACTGGCTCGATATCCTCCAGACAGTCCATCATATAATCCAACGTCGTGTTGTACACTTCTTCGGTCTGGTCGTATTGAGCCTTGCTGAAATACTCTATTGTAGACTGGGAGGCGACAGGAACTATCTGCATTAACGTGGAGTGACCTTCCTGGTATGAACGCCAGATTTCCTTGAGAGACGTGGCGCGCGACCGAATTTTCGCCGCCGTCAAATTGTTTCGACCGAGCTTCTTAAAGTTATCAAGAGCTCGTTCAATAGAGTGCTGTCGCACCCCTTGACTCGATAACGCTTGAGATGCTGTGAGAGACATGATGCGATGCACCGTAATGAAGACGAATGTAGTCCCTCCACACGCTCTCGCGATCCGGCTCGAAGGACCAACAAATGTGCGCGCGAAATCGTTTGCCGACGGCAACCGGATGCGCTAGAGGCCGGAACCGCTCAGAATTGAGCGCGGAGGACGTGTTGCGCGAATCCGCGGACTCGCTGGAGGTTCCACAAACACGAATGAAAAACAGGCAGGATTGGTTTTCACAGTCAGAAGCACCATTTATTTCTTAAATAATTAACCATACAATTCGCGCGAATCGCGGAAGACGCGAGCGTGCGGGAACGACGAGTCAATTATGAACGATCGGAAATCTTCGGGTCGAACGGTTGTCCTTTCTGCCTTTAATTGCGCGGCGGATATCTTGCCGGGCGCTTGTCAGGACACCCCAACGGGACGGAGATCTTGAGCGCGAACGAGACCGAAAAACTAATCGCGAGGCAGACGTTCGATCGCGAACACGAGATCACCGTTGCTTCCCGCGACGTCACAACGCACGCCGCGCACTCGCGATTTCGCGACATTTTCACAATATAATAGAAAGATCTTAACTCAAACGTGAATGAGATTCGAAATTGATAATCTAGTCGAGGGATACCCCGAGTAATGAATGTTAGAGAATTGAGAGAGGCTTGGCGATCAAGAGCAGACACAAGACTGACTCAACCTCGCGCCGAAATTCGGTAACGCGCCTTACTCTCCCCCGATATTCGTTGTTAGGAGGTGAAGATCGGGAAAGAGCAAGCAGCTGATCGGCCCGGTACCTCACGCGATCACGGCGTGGACGTGTGAAATCCACGGGTCCACGCTCCGGCTCGGCGAGATGAGATGACGAATTCCCGATAACAATTTCACGACTAGAGACAAATATTTTTGTTTATCGGAAAACATTATGTTAACGTCGAATCCCAAACATACGTAACTTTAACTTGGTTAATATAACTATATTGTCTCTTTTTACAATTTATCTAAAAAAAAAAAAATGAAAATAGTTACTAACGAAGTTAAAATTACCTGACGTTGAAACAATCTTTTATGATGACTAATGACATTATATATGTTACATATGTATATACCATATATATTATATATACTGTAACCGCCGCTTGCGAGCGACGGCCAACTTCGCCTCCGTCCCTGGTCGCGGCCCTGAGCCGCCCGGGTGTCGGGGCGACTATCTTCGCGAGGTTTCCCGACGTCACACTAAGTTGGGCGCCAGGTACGTTAAGCGTACCACTCTGTGTGAACCAACTCGCAAACAAATGTTACAATACTTGAATCTCGGGAAAGACGGGCGCACGCTAGGCGACCGGGGCGTTAGCGGCTCCGAGATCCAGCTGCTCAGCCCTCAAATGGCAGAGGGGGAGGTTCGGTGCGGGCGGATGGAATCGGGAAGGCGAGAGAATTACGTACACGACACAAATGTAACAGAAAAAGTAACAGTTGTATTTGACCGTAAGAATTACAGTAGATGACGACTCTGCGGAGCGGTGGTGGCTCGCGCGCGTTACCAGCTGGCGTCCGCTGGGTATCAGATTTTGCGAGAACGGTATTTTGAACGAGCGGGTTATGATGCGTACGCGGGAACTCTCCGACTTGTCTTACGCTTGACCCGGCGTCGTTGGAGGACGCCGACTCCCGCCAGGATGACCTCGCCAAGGGCGAACGGGACGGATCGCAACTCCGAGCCCGCGCGACACGCGACGGACCCGTGTTCTCCCGCGCTCTAACGATTCTCGCGAAAGATAAGCGCAATAATTATGAGTTATTCGATAGTCCGGCGGTATACGACGATTGCGTCGATAATTATCAGAGTACACTCCCCGAGGGGCTCGCAGTAACGGTGCGATCGACCAAATTATACAACAGTAACAATTAAATTTTTCCACGACGCGACAAGATACAGCGCGGGAATAACCCGCGACACGACGACCGGACGAAACGACAATTGACTCGGCTGCGGATCGGAACGCACACGCAACGCGAAACTATCATGAAATACACAGCAGGTAGCGAAATCACGCGGACGGGCGTGATCGGGCGAGACGACGATGCTCCGCTGAATCCGCGAGCTCGTGATTCCAATGAAAACGCCGAAAGATATTGCGATAAGTACGCGATTTCCTCGCGGCTCGCCCAACCCGCGAAATCGGTGGCTTTACAGTTTGTGTGACGCTCGTCTCACCACTTCGCCTCTCCTCTGCTGGCCTCCTCCGGGTCGGGATAATTCTCGTCCCTGCGTCCTTCCTCACAGCTCGGCTCGGGAACTCCGAAACGCACGCACGCACAGTTTTTACGCTTACGTCCGCAGCACGAGTGAGGAATCCTGGATCTCGCGGGGGCCGCTCGGCGGCGCGCCCCACCTTGCCTCCGGCGCTCCTGGCCCTTATTGGTTGATTTCGCGAAAATCGATTTTCGCGCAGAGCGCGGTGCCCACGCTGTCGCCGGCTGATCGATCCACGCACGGCGGTCGATGATTATGGGCCCCGGGCACGGGAATCCTGGCGCTTTCTCGCGCGCCCGACTCTTTTCTCCTCGCCCGGCGTATCCTCCGCCATCGGGGCGTCATTTCCTCCTCGACGGGGCGTCGGCGTATCTTGAGTTGTCGTGATTCTTCCGCCGGACTTCCCGCGGTATCGGGTCTGCAATCGCCCCGTCGGGATGTCGGCATCGCGCGCCGTCGCTGGGTCCTGAAAGCGTGATTCAGCGGCAGTATCGGAATTCTTACATGGCACAAACGGTAGGCAAGATAAGGGCGGCATTACCTGCGGACCCCCGCTTAAAAGGGTCTTCTTTGACTCCCTCGTTGCCCGTTCCTCTGCAATCTCCGGGAAGATGTTCCGTTGAAACGAGACGTCCGACAACTACAACGAGATCTTCATAGCCACCGATCTCCGCCGCACCCGCGGTATAACGCTCGCAAAAATCTTAACAAGTAATTAGATGGACAGCACGTGGGACGTCACACACACAAAGTACAAGAGAATACGCTTTTGCGTCCGCTCCCTACCGGGAGGACGCAGGGCCCGCGGGATGTTATTGCGTAAGGGCCCTCAGGGCCTTGTGACGGACAGCAGCCTGCGGCTGTCACGTCACAACTCCCCCCTCCCCGGAGAGGACCGAGGAGGTCTTGGCTTTTGACGAACACGTCAACAGCCACCAACTTCTTCCCGTCACGCGCGAATCCGAACCGATACCGAATTATAACGCGAACCAAGAATGATAGAAAATAATAGTAATAAAAAATTATCGGGGGGGGGGGGTTTCTAGCCGCGTCCGGCTACCACCGCCACCCGTAGACACCAAGACGCCAGATAACATGGGAGTTTCTAGGCCCGGGAAGCACGCCGTCCATCTCGTGGACCGGACATACCTTTTCTCCGCGGTCCACCCACGATCTCGCGAACACCAAAGAGGAAGGATCGACACGGCGGAGAATTCTTAGAATCCTCATCTTCACGAATGAAACTCCGATTTCACTGACGATCGGCCGCTCCACCGCCGACGCTAAGCCTCGATTTCCCCCCTTTTCCGTGCGACCTTCACCTGCCACTGCCAATCCAAAACAACAAAAGAGATAGAAAGAAGAAGAACGAACAAACGAAACAGGACAAGACAGAATGAAGAACAAGGTGTCCTCCCGGTAAATCCGACACCGCCCCACGATTCCGTGTAATGGTTAGCGTTCTCTTAAAGGTTTGAGGTTCGCAAGGAAAGGAATTTGGGACAAAAAAAAAGAAACACCCTAAAAGTAAGCCTCAGTGCCCTTTATTACGCTCCACCTCCCAGGAGGGAGCGAAGGAGAGACCGAAGGAGCGACAGAAAAGGAAAATTTAATGGCGGCACCTTTCGAGGGCCCGATCAGGGGCCTGGGGTCCTCCCGCGTCACGCCACCCCGGTCCGCACTTGGGGCACCGCCGCAAGGTGGTCCCGCGCCGGCCGCAGCGGTAACAAAAGTCACCCCGCTGGCCGAGGGGGCATTCCGAGTAGCGGTGGGCCCCTCCGCAATTCCAGCAGCACTGGCCGCGGCCCGTCTTCCGCGGCTTCTCCGCCGGGTCCTTCGCCGCTCTGGCGACGCTGCTTCCCTCGGGTGGCCCTTCCTCCGCTACGGCCGCGCCCTCCCATCCCGTGGTCTGGTCCGGGCCCGTCTGGGTCGCTCGGTCCTCCGTCTTCCTAGGTGCGGGGGCGTCGGTCCCGACACTGCGTCGCTCTGCCCGCTCCTCCCGCCACAACTCCATCACCGCCTCCAACATTCGGGCCGACCGCGGCGTTTCCCCGCGCATATCCACCAGCGCCGCCGCCAAGTGGAACTCCACGTAGCGCCCCTGCATCCTCCCCCAGGATAATGTGCGGGACTCTGGTACGATAATCTTCGGTGTTGAAAGGATTCCCCGGACGGACACAAGAAAGAATAACACAACAACACAAAAATATCAGTCCACACAAAAATATCAGTCGGCACAATGATACGGTTTTAGGTCTTTTATGTGGACTTTCCCCGCTCCTGAATTATCCAAATTTGATAGCTCGTACACCACGGGAGATAAAATTTTCGCGATTTTAAAGGGGCCATGAAATCTCGGTGACAATTTTGCGGCAATGTTCTGAGATGCCGAAGAAAGCGTGTGCTGTCGCCGTAATACCAACTCCCCCACCCCAAAGGATCTGTCACGCCTCCGCGCGTTATAATAAGTCGATTGTTTTTGATAGGCAAGCTCCAGATTTTCGTTAACCCACCCGTGTAGGGCCTGTAGGTCTTTCATTCGCTTTGACCACTCTCCCGCATCGCTTTGTTGTACTTCGGTAACATTTTCACGACGGCGACGTACCGTACGGGAAGGCTCCAATTCTCTACCGCAGTTCAAGAAAGCTGGCGACGTTCCTATCGACGAATGATGCGCGGTATTGTATGCGAAGCGAAAATCGCTCAGATGTACGTCCCATTCCCTATGATCTCTATCAAGGAATGCTATAATCATCGTCTTTAGAACGCGATTCACTCTCTCCACGGGGTTAGCTTGTGGATGATATGGCGGAACGGTAGTGTGCTTGATTTCGTAATCGTCGGCAAAAGAACGCAGCGTACGATTAATAAATTCTGTCCCGTTGTCGGTGAGTAGAAATTTTGGCGTTCCCCATCGCGCGATTACTAGATCTTCTAATGCCTCCCGTATTAATTTCCCGTTCGCGGCTCTTAACGCACGGCATTCTATCCACTTCGTAAATAAATCTTGAATGACTAAAATATACGCGAAACCTGATTTGCTACGCGGAAGCGGTCCCATAATATCGGCAGCAATAACGGTCCACGGGACTTCTACGACTCGACGGCCCATGAGTCCCGCAGAGCTCGCCTGCTCGACCTTCGTGCGCTGGCACGTGCCGCACTCTCCCACGTAAGACGCGACGTCCCTAAACATGTTAGGCCAGTAGTAGGCAATGATCAATCGGTGATGAGTTTTTTCCACCCCTAAGTGGCCCGCCTGAGCATCGTCGTGTGCCTCCCGAAGAGCCTCCCCCCGCAATTCCGACGGTAACACCAATTTCCACTCATTCAAATCATCGACCACGGCTGAAGTCGTAGCACGCGGTCGCGAATAATATAATTGTCCGTCCACTATTTTCCAATCTAGAAACCTATGTGGAGTTTCAGATACGTCGCGAACTCGATCGAGATACCAACGGTCACGTATGTCGTCGGGAATCTTAACATCGACAACGGCGGCAAGGGGGATCTCGGTGTCACTCTCGAACATTCGGGACAACGCGTCAGGCACGTGATGTAGAGCGCCTTTTCTATGCACGATCTCATAGTCGTATTCGAGCAGCTCCAGTACCCAACGAGCTAGTCGACCTGTCGGATTCTTCAAATTATGCAACCACCTTAGACTACTGTGGTCCGTTATTACCGTAAATTTATATCCCTCTAAGTACGGGCGGAATTTCTGAATAGCTCACACAACTGCTAAACACTCCTGTTCTGTTACCGAGTATTTTCTTTCGGGATCCGACAAGGCACGGCTCGCAAACGCGATAATATTTTCTACGTCCTCGATCTGCTGAATCAGGACAGCACCCAGCCCAACGAAACTAGCGTCAGTCTATAATACGAACGGAATCTGAAAGTCGGGACACGATAAAGTCGGAGCGGACGCCAATCGGTCGCGGATCTGCGCGAATGCGCGTTCCTGCTCCTCTCCCCACTCCCAGCGCTGCGCCTTCTTCAGCAATCGAGTCAGAGGCTCACTTACAGTCGCGAAGTGCGGTATGAATCGACGATACCATGATGACATGCCGAGAAAACGTCGTAATTGTTTAAGGTTGCGCGGCGCCGGATATTCAAATATCGGCTTGGCTTTGTCGGGATCAACAGTTAGGCCGTCCCGCTGCAAAATAAATCCTAAATAACGAACCTGTGAGCGGCAAAATTCACACTTCTCGGGATTTATCGTAAGACCGGCAGCCGTGATTTTGCTGAGAACGCGCTCTAGCCAATCTAAATGTTCCTCGAAGGTGGGCGTAACAATCACAATATCGTCTAAATACGCGAACGCATGGGGTTCCATTTCCGGCCCGATTAATTTATTCAAAAGATGCTGGAACGTCGCGGGAGCTCCGGTTAATCCATATGGCATTCTCGTGAAATGATAAAGTCCTTTCCCGGGGACGCTAAACGCCGTGATTTCTCGACTATCCTTCGCCAAGGGTATTTGAAAGTACGCCTGGCTCAGATCAATCGTAGAAATGTAACGCGCCGATCTCAATTTATCCAGTATACCATTCATATTTGGTAACGGATACGCGTCCTTTTTTGAAACGCTGTTAACTTTGCGAAAATCTAAACAAAACCGATATTTCCCGTTTGGTTTTCGTACCATAACGATGGGATTAGACCACTCACTAAACGACGGCTCGATAATTCTGGCCGTTAACATTTTATCAACCTCCCCGCGAATCGCTTCCTGCACTTTAGGCGAAACCAAATAACAACGCTGTTTAATAGGAGCGTTTTGACCAACGTCGATTCTATGCTCCGTAAGAGAAGTGACACCGGGATCGGTAACCGCGTCAGGTATCTTATTTTCCAGGAACTGCCTCAACCGATTTTCCTGGTCGGGGGTTAGTTCGGATAGTCCACAGCAAACGCAAACGCCATCATCGTCGGTAGGATCGAAGGAACGACGCTCCCAAGGTCGGTTCGCGAAATACCAGCCCCGCGACGCGAAATCCAAGCCAATACCGAACGCGCAGAGAAAATCCATCCCCGCAACGCATGAAACGGCCAGGGCCGGCAATAGGCACACGGTAACCTCACGCTGCAAATCGTGAAGTGAAAGCGTAAGCGAAACTTCCTCTCTGATTTCCGTTATTTGTCCGTTCGCGTTGCGAATCCGGAGATCGCGCGCTCTAGTCGTCGGCAACGCTAATCGTCGTACGATTTTAATACCCTCGTCTCCAAAAATTATTCGGCTAGACCCTGAGTCGACCAGCGCCATTAACGGGAATTCTCCGATAAAAATACGGAAATACCGTAACGGCGGTAATTCTAGGGCGCGAAACGTTAAGTTCAAATATTCAACGTCGTCAACAGAATCAATGTCGCGGGTCTCAACCGATTCGGCAGGAGTCGCGACCACCCGCTCTAGCGACTCGCCTCCGCGTTTCCCGTACACGTCGGGCAAGTTCTCACTGTGACGTCTTTCTTCCCGCATCGATAGCAGTGCACGCGGCGAGTCTCTGTGCATTCCCGCGCGACGTGCCCACTTTTCTCGCAATTCCAACAACGAATGGTCGAGGTACGTGCCGGATTCGCGGCGGCGGTCGTAGCCGGTACGACGGCGGTGGTCGGGACCTCGGCGGCCCTCACCGGCGCGCGAGCTCGTCGACCCGATCTTGTATTTCCCGTCGGGCCTGACGCGGCGAGTCTCGCCGTCAGGGTGTCGGTAACGCGAGATGACTTTTTCGGCGGCCTGTACGCTAGGTCAGGGAACAGAGACTTCTCGGGTGGCGTGTAGTTGCAGAACCGCGAACGAGACTCGTAGCTCGCCTCCACTCGAATGGCTAGTGTCTCGAAGGTCACGAAGTCGCGGAACTCATCGCGGCGCAGGGCCATCTGCAAGTGCGGCTGCATGTTACGATGGGCGTAATTAAGCTGTTCCTCGACAGTCCACGGGGGACTCAAACGCTCGAAGAACGATTGCATGCAGGAGAGGTACTCCGCGACCGGCTCCTGTTCCCCCTGCACGCGTCTCAAAATCTCATCTCGCAACGCGAACTGAAAGTCCGGTTTACCAAAACGCGCACGCCACGCGGCCACGAACTCTTCCCAAGTTCTCCATCCATCGCGCCGATTCCTAAACCAATACAGCGCGGGTCCCGTCAAAAAAGGCGGTAAGCATTTAAATAACTCGGCGTCGTCGACCGGGCACATGGTGCGGCCCTCCTCAATGCGATCGAGAAAGGCCTCCGAGTTACTTCCGCGCGCCCCCGAAAATGAGGAATTCCACCTACGCAGCGTGTGGTACATGTCCATCGCGTCATTTCGCTTAGGTAAGCGCGGGAGCGAATGGCGGGCGCGAGGGAGGGGAGGGGAGGCGACGGGCTCCATTTCAGCCACGTCGTCCTCGTCGAATTGCCCCGGGCTATCGGGTCGCACGTCCGCGGGTGGCGACAGGTGTAATAAGTTCGACGTACCCTCTCCCGCACTTGTCGAGGCCATGGGCTCTGCCGGGATACCGAGCTCGAAGCGCAACAGTCGGTCGCGCAAAATAGTACCCTCGCCCTCGCTCTCCTGGCCCCGCTGCAACAACTCCTCTCGCAATTGCTCCGTCGTTAATTTGTAAATCCACCCGTAACGCGCTCGTCCCTCCGACATCCCGAAAATATTATTTACGCCCAATAAAATATCCCTCAAGGATGCTAGAACACGCGGGCTCGCCGTGGACCCTCCGCTACGGCCTTCGATGACGCACAGCTGACAATTGATGATTCTTATAGTGGCACAAAGAAATACTATTGTCTTTACTGTAAATGTCTAAAATCAAAAATTGCAAGACATCTCGAAAATGTACATCGTAATGAAGATGATGTTAAAAAATTTATTCAGTTACCAAAAGGATGTCTTGAACGCAAAAAAATTATTGAAACACTACGTCGCGAAGGAGAATTTCAATTTAATACAAACAGAATGTTAAATGATGGCAAGTTACATGTTGTTAGACGACCAAATATTAAATTTAATAGAAAGGCTGATCAATATGGAGTTTGTGTCAAGTGCCATGGATTTTTCTCGAAAAACACTTTACGAAATCATACTCGGAAATGTTTAAATTTAAAACATTCTAATAATCGAATAATCACAGTTCTCGGCCGTGCAATTCTCGGGAGAATTAATGGAATAGCTTCTCAAACTTTAAAAAAAGTGATTTTTCCAGTACTAAGAGAAGATTCTGTTACGCGTCTTATAAGATACGACGAACTAATTATTCGATATGGCAATAAACTTTGTATGAAATACAAACCGCAGCACCAACACGATATGGTGCGAAATCGATTACGTACACTTGGAAGGTTTTTAGAAGCATTAAAAAGCATAAACACTGAAATTACGGATTTTGCCTCATTATACCAGCCAAAATATTATGATGACTGCATTAAAGCGGTATATGTAGTAGCTCGATTTGATCCAGAAACTCAAAAGTTTGGTGCTGCTTCTACAGCATTTCAATTGGGAACATTACTAAAAGAAGTTGGCGAATTGTGGCGATCACAATGTATAAAAAATCACGATCCTGTTAAAAAGACTCTCGTTGAAGATTTTCTTTCGCTTCGTAAAGAAGACTTTGGTCATTCAGTCAACAAAACGATAATGGAAACAAGAGCCCATATGACACGGCAAAAAGTGGAAGTAGCTCCAAGTATGAATGATATAAAAAAACTTTCTTATTATGTAAATACTAAACGACTTGAAGCATATAATCTTTTAAAAGAAAGATTTTCTTATAATATATGGCAAACTCTAGGTGAATGTACTTTAATCTCTATGCAAATATATAATAGAAAACGCGCGGGCGAGATACAAAGGATTTTATTGGAAGATTTTAAAACTTATGAAGGTTTAAATGAGCAAAGTGACCCGGATCTTTTTAAATCGCTTTCAGACTCAGCTAAAGAAATTGCACGCAAATACGTACGATTTCAGATTAGAGGAAAGCTAGGTCGTTCTGTTCCCGTTTTGTTACAATCTGATGTTTTAGATTGTATAAAATTATTTCTACAATTTCGAAATCAAGCTGGTGTACATCCAAAAAATCCGTATGTTTTTGGTATAACAGGTTTTTATAAGCAAAGATTTAAAGTCATAAGAGCATATGAGCAGATGCGGAAATTTGCATACGAATGTGGAGCTGATCATCCTGAAAGATTGCGAGGCACTCTTCTTAGAAAACATATCGCAACTAATTGCCATAAATTAAAAATAACAGAACAAGAAGTATCCGAATTAGCTAATTTTATGGGACACAAAGAAAATATACATAAACAATACTACAGATTACCTCAAAAAGAAGCCGATATACTTAATATTAGTAAATATTTGGAAGCTGCACTTGATTTAAATAATAACAAGTCTGATATTGATAGCTCTGATACAGATGATACAGACAATAGCAATATTGATGATGACAATAATAATAATGGTTATAATAATAGTAACATCAGTCTAAATGATACAAATACTGACAATGATCTGATTTATAATAATGATAACATGCAAGGTATGAAATAGCAATCATTATTTCTGATTTATAGCTTTTAAATATTATGTAAGAAAAAATAATTGTTTATATATACACATAAATATTATATTATTTATAGAATTATCCTATATGAGTAACAGCAGTTCTCTTATGAAAAGAAAGAAAAATAAAATTACAAAAAATCAAAAAAAAGTATACAACAGTAAGTTTACTAATTCTATATACATATATACATATATCGAATTCGAAATTATTTATTTACATATCATTTTAATTTTACGGATTTTAATTTATACATATTTCTATCTATACATATTTATGATTTATTTTATATATATTTAATAATTGGCAAGTAAAAACGGCATGATTAAAAATTACTTTAAAATTTGAGATGCATATTAGAATTTTTCAAGCAGAAAGCGTGAAGCAAAAGATTACAGTTGTACATTTTTTAAATTCAAAGATACGCCATCTGATTTTGAATTTATTGCATTATACGCATGCTTCTTTTTGTCTTACATCAGTCTAGTCATAAACAGGTTCATTGACCTAACAATAAATTTTGACACTAATTTACGCTTTTTGCTTGAAAAAAAAAATCTCATAACTGTACGTATTTTGAATTTAAAATTACTTTCACTCACACTGGTCATTTTGATTGCTTGCCAAAGTCCAACCTGTGAATAGAAGATAATACCACTTGTACATTGGGGAGTGGCTCAATTGGACGCAGGTGGACACGTTGCAAATGAACACAAAGAGTAATGTACATGGTTCAAATGGACACGGTTTATTTGGATACAGGAATTTTGTACACCGTAAAGTTGTACACCGCAAAGTTGTACACCGTAAAGTTGTACACCGTACATTTCTATACCCTTCTGTTTAGGGCATCCCTATCGACGGGGTGAGTGCGGGAGGGGGGCCGAAAGCCCCTCTTGCACCCTTTTGTGTGTGTGTGTGTGTGTGTGTGTGTGTGTGTGTGTGTGTGTGTGTGTGTGTGTGTGTGTGTGTGATTTTATATGTTTAACAAATGACAGAAGTTTGTGTTTTGATAAATGTCTAAAAATGTTGGTTTATTAAATGTCTGTCTCAGAGTTTTTACTTGGCTAACATTTCGTGTTTGTAAACAAGGATTAGCTGCTATTAAAGCGGCTGTTTCTTTATTATTGGGACATTTATAAGTATTTAAATATGAGCCAAATTTTTTCAGCACAATACTTTTTTCTGCATCATTCCAACGTGTACGTTTGTACTTTATTTGATTTTCATTTTCTAAAATTAAGAAAATTAATTTATTAAATAAATATATATGTATATATAGAATTATATATAAAATTGAATTAATCTAAATAAAACTTTCTTTTCATATCAACAATTATATAATATGTATATACATGGATATGTAGATCTATATATGGATACACGTATCCGTGTACACATATGTGTATACATATAGATATAAATATCCATGTATATACATATTATACAATTATTGATATAAAAAGAAAGTTTTATTTGGACTAATTCAATTACAATCAAAGTACAAGCCGATAAATTAATCTGTATGCGCAATTTCCAAATCACGGACATGCATTGTTACATAAGGGAGACGATTAGTAGACTACAATATACGAGTGGCCTTCACTTGGACACAGTACAATTGGACACAGTGCAAATGGACACAAAATAATGTACACTGTACATTTCTACACCGTAAAGTTGTACACCGTAACCGTGGCCCCACACACACACACACACACACACACACACACACACACACACACACACACACACACACACACACACACACACACACACACACACACACAAAAGGGTGCAAGAGGGGCTTTCGGCCCCCCTCCCGCACTCACCCCGTCGATAGGGATGCCCTAAACAGAAGGGTATAGAAATGTACGGTGTACAACTTTACGGTGTACAACTTTGCGGTGTACAACTTTACGGTGTACAAAATTCCTGTATCCAAATAAACCGTGTCCATTTGAACCATGTACATTACTCTTTGTGTTCATTTGCAACGTGTCCACCTGCGTCCAATTGAGCCACTCCCCAATGTACAAGTGGTATTATCTTCTATTCACAGGTTGGACTTTGGCAAGCAATCAAAATGACCAGTGTGAGTGAAAGTAATTTTAAATTCAAAATACGTACAGTTATGAGATTTTTTTTTTCAAGCAAAAAGCGTAAATTAGTGTCAAAATTTATTGTTAGGTCAATGAACCTGTTTATGACTAGACTGATGTAAGACAAAAAGAAGCATGCGTATAATGCAATAAATTCAAAATCAGATGGCGTATCTTTGAATTTAAAAAATGTACAACTGTAATCTTTTGCTTCACGCTTTCTGCTTGAAAAATTCTAATATGCATCTCAAATTTTAAAGTAATTTTTAATCATGCCGTTTTTACTTGCCAATTATTAAATATATATAAAATAAATCATAAATATGTATAGATAGAAATATGTATAAATTAAAATCCGTAAAATTAAAATGATATGTAAATAAATAATTTCGAATTCGATATATGTATATATGTATATAGAATTAGTAAACTTACTGTTGTATACTTTTTTTTGATTTTTTGTAATTTTATTTTTCTTTCTTTTCATAAGAGAACTGCTGTTACTCATATAGGATAATTCTATAAATAATATAATATTTATGTGTATATATAAACAATTATTTTTTCTTACATAATATTTAAAAGCTATAAATCAGAAATAATGATTGCTATTTCATACCTTGCATGTTATCATTATTATAAATCAGATCATTGTCAGTATTTGTATCATTTAGACTGATGTTACTATTATTATAACCATTATTATTATTGTCATCATCAATATTGCTATTGTCTGTATCATCTGTATCAGAGCTATCAATATCAGACTTGTTATTATTTAAATCAAGTGCAGCTTCCAAATATTTACTAATATTAAGTATATCGGCTTCTTTTTGAGGTAATCTGTAGTATTGTTTATGTATATTTTCTTTGTGTCCCATAAAATTAGCTAATTCGGATACTTCTTGTTCTGTTATTTTTAATTTATGGCAATTAGTTGCGATATGTTTTCTAAGAAGAGTGCCTCGCAATCTTTCAGGATGATCAGCTCCACATTCGTATGCAAATTTCCGCATCTGCTCATATGCTCTTATGACTTTAAATCTTTGCTTATAAAAACCTGTTATACCAAAAACATACGGATTTTTTGGATGTACACCAGCTTGATTTCGAAATTGTAGAAATAATTTTATACAATCTAAAACATCAGATTGTAACAAAACGGGAACAGAACGACCTAGCTTTCCTCTAATCTGAAATCGTACGTATTTGCGTGCAATTTCTTTAGCTGAGTCTGAAAGCGATTTAAAAAGATCCGGGTCACTTTGCTCATTTAAACCTTCATAAGTTTTAAAATCTTCCAATAAAATCCTTTGTATCTCGCCCGCGCGTTTTCTATTATATATTTGCATAGAGATTAAAGTACATTCACCTAGAGTTTGCCATATATTATAAGAAAATCTTTCTTTTAAAAGATTATATGCTTCAAGTCGTTTAGTATTTACATAATAAGAAAGTTTTTTTATATCATTCATACTTGGAGCTACTTCCACTTTTTGCCGTGTCATATGGGCTCTTGTTTCCATTATCGTTTTGTTGACTGAATGACCAAAGTCTTCTTTACGAAGCGAAAGAAAATCTTCAACGAGAGTCTTTTTAACAGGATCGTGATTTTTTATACATTGTGATCGCCACAATTCGCCAACTTCTTTTAGTAATGTTCCCAATTGAAATGCTGTAGAAGCAGCACCAAACTTTTGAGTTTCTGGATCAAATCGAGCTACTACATATACCGCTTTAATGCAGTCATCATAATATTTTGGCTGGTATAATGAGGCAAAATCCGTAATTTCAGTGTTTATGCTTTTTAATGCTTCTAAAAACCTTCCAAGTGTACGTAATCGATTTCGCACCATATCGTGTTGGTGCTGCGGTTTGTATTTCATACAAAGTTTATTGCCATATCGAATAATTAGTTCGTCGTATCTTATAAGACGCGTAACAGAATCTTCTCTTAGTACTGGAAAAATCACTTTTTTTAAAGTTTGAGAAGCTATTCCATTAATTCTCCCGAGAATTGCACGGCCGAGAACTGTGATTATTCGATTATTAGAATGTTTTAAATTTAAACATTTCCGAGTATGATTTCGTAAAGTGTTTTTCGAGAAAAATCCATGGCACTTGACACAAACTCCATATTGATCAGCCTTTCTATTAAATTTAATATTTGGTCGTCTAACAACATGTAACTTGCCATCATTTAACATTCTGTTTGTATTAAATTGAAATTCTCCTTCGCGACGTAGTGTTTCAATAATTTTTTTGCGTTCAAGACATCCTTTTGGTAACTGAATAAATTTTTTAACATCATCTTCATTACGATGTACATTTTCGAGATGTCTTGCAATTTTTGATTTTAGACATTTACAGTAAAGACAATAGTATTTCTTTGTGCCACTATAAGAATCATCAATTGTCAGCTGTGCGTCATCGAAGGCCGTAGCGGAGGGTCCACGGCGAGCCCGCGTGTTCTAGCATCCTTGAGGGATATTTTATTGGGCGTAAATAATATTTTCGGGATGTCGGAGGGACGAGCGCGTTACGGGTGGATTTACAAATTAACGACGGAGCAATTGCGAGAGGAGTTGTTGCAGCGGGGCCAGGAGAGCGAGGGCGAGGGTACTATTTTGCGCGACCGACTGTTGCGCTTCGAGCTCGGTATCCCGGCAGAGCCCATGGCCTCGACAAGTGCGGGAGAGGGTACGTCGAACTTATTACACCTGTCGCCACCCGCGGACGTGCGACCCGATAGCCCGGGGCAATTCGACGAGGACGACGTGGCTGAAATGGAGCCCGTCGCCTCCCCTCCCCTCCCTCGCGCCCGCCATTCGCTCCCGCGCTTACCTAAGCGAAATGACGCGATGGACATGTACCACACGCTGCGTAGGTGGAATTCCTCATTTTCGGGGGCGCGCGGAAGTAACTCGGAGGCCTTTCTCGATCGCATTGAGGAGGGCCGCACCATGTGCCCGGTCGACGACGCCGAGTTATTTAAATGCTTACCGCCTTTTTTGACGGGACCCGCGCTGTATTGGTTTAGGAATCGGCGCGATGGATGGAGAACTTGGGAAGAGTTCGTGGCCGCGTGGCGTGCGCGTTTTGGTAAACCGGACTTTCAGTTCGCGTTGCGAGATGAGATTTTGAGACGCGTGCAGGGGGAACAGGAGCCGGTCGCGGAGTACCTCTCCTGCATGCAATCGTTCTTCGAGCGTTTGAGTCCCCCGTGGACTGTCGAGGAACAGCTTAATTACGCCCATCGTAACATGCAGCCGCACTTGCAGATGGCCCTGCGCCGCGATGAGTTCCGCGACTTCGTGACCTTCGAGACACTAGCCATTCGAGTGGAGGCGAGCTACGAGTCTCGTTCGCGGTTCTGCAACTACACGCCACCCGAGAAGTCTCTGTTCCCTGACCTAGCGTACAGGCCGCCGAAAAAGTCATCTCGCGTTACCGACACCCTGACGGCGAGACTCGCCGCGTCAGGCCCGACGGGAAATACAAGATCGGGTCGACGAGCTCGCGCGCCGGTGAGGGCCGCCGAGGTCCCGACCACCGCCGTCGTACCGGCTACGACCGCCGCCGCGAATCCGGCACGTACCTCGACCATTCGTTGTTGGAATTGCGAGAAAAGTGGGCACGTCGCGCGGGAATGCACAGAGACTCGCCGCGTGCACTGCTATCGATGCGGGAAGAAAGACGTCACAGTGAGAACTTGCCCGACGTGTACGGGAAACGCGGAGGCGAGTCGCTAGAGCGGGTGGTCGCGACTCCTGCCGAATCGGTTGAGACCCGCGACATTGATTCTGTTGACGACGTTGAATATTTGAACTTAACGTTTCGCGCCCTAGAATTACCGCCGTTACGGTATTTCCGTATTTTTATCGGAGAATTCCCGTTAATGGCGCTGGTCGACTCAGGGTCTAGCCGAATAATTTTTGGAGACGAGGGTATTAAAATCGTACGACGATTAGCGTTGCCGACGACTAGAGCGCGCGATCTCCGGATTCGCAACGCGAACGGACAAATAACGGAAATCAGAGAGGAAGTTTCGCTTACGCTTTCACTTCACGATTTGCAGCGTGAGGTTACCGTGTGCCTATTGCCGGCCCTGGCCGTTTCATGCGTTGCGGGGATGGATTTTCTCTGCGCGTTCGGTATTGGCTTGGATTTCGCGTCGCGGGGCTGGTATTTCGCGAACCGACCTTGGGAGCGTCGTTCCTTCGATCCTACCGACGATGATGGCGTTTGCGTTTGCTGTGGACTATCCGAACTAACCCCCGACCAGGAAAATCGGTTGAGGCAGTTCCTGGAAAATAAGATACCTGACGCGGTTACCGATCCCGGTGTCACTTCTCTTACGGAGCATAGAATCGACGTTGGTCAAAACGCTCCTATTAAACAGCGTTGTTATTTGGTTTCGCCTAAAGTGCAGGAAGCGATTCGCGGGGAGGTTGATAAAATGTTAACGGCCAGAATTATCGAGCCGTCGTTTAGTGAGTGGTCTAATCCCATCGTTATGGTACGAAAACCAAACGGGAAATATCGGTTTTGTTTAGATTTTCGCAAAGTTAACAGCGTTTCAAAAAAGGACGCGTATCCGTTACCAAATATGAATGGTATACTGGATAAATTGAGATCGGCGCGTTACATTTCTACGATTGATCTGAGCCAGGCGTACTTTCAAATACCCTTGGCGAAGGATAGTCGAGAAATCACGGCGTTTAGCGTCCCCGGGAAAGGACTTTATCATTTCACGAGAATGCCATATGGATTAACCGGAGCTCCCGCGACGTTCCAGCATCTTTTGAATAAATTAATCGGGCCGGAAATGGAACCCCATGCGTTCGCGTATTTAGACGATATTGTGATTGTTACGCCCACCTTCGAGGAACATTTAGATTGGCTAGAGCGCGTTCTCAGCAAAATCACGGCTGCCGGTCTTACGATAAATCCCGAGAAGTGTGAATTTTGCCGCTCACAGGTTCGTTATTTAGGATTTATTTTGCAGCGGGACGGCCTAACTGTTGATCCCGACAAAGCCAAGCCGATATTTGAATATCCGGCGCCGCGCAACCTTAAACAATTACGACGTTTTCTCGGCATGTCATCATGGTATCGTCGATTCATACCGCACTTCGCGACTGTAAGTGAGCCTCTGACTCGATTGCTGAAGAAGGCGCAGCGCTGGGAGTGGGGAGAGGAGCAGGAACGCGCATTCGCGCAGATCCGCGACCGATTGGCGTCCGCTCCGACTTTATCGTGTCCCGACTTTCAGATTCCGTTCGTATTATAGACTGACGCTAGTTTCGTTGGGCTGGGTGCTGTCCTGATTCAGCAGATCGAGGACGTAGAAAATATTATCGCGTTTGCGAGCCGTGCCTTGTCGGATCCCGAAAGAAAATACTCGGTAACAGAACAGGAGTGTTTAGCAGTTGTGTGAGCTATTCAGAAATTCCGCCCGTACTTAGAGGGATATAAATTTACGGTAATAACGGACCACAGTAGTCTAAGGTGGTTGCATAATTTGAAGAATCCGACAGGTCGACTAGCTCGTTGGGTACTGGAGCTGCTCGAATACGACTATGAGATCGTGCATAGAAAAGGCGCTCTACATCACGTGCCTGACGCGTTGTCCCGAATGTTCGAGAGTGACACCGAGATCCCCCTTGCCGCCGTTGTCGATGTTAAGATTCCCGACGACATACGTGACCGTTGGTATCTCGATCGAGTTCGCGACGTATCTGAAACTCCACATAGGTTTCTAGATTGGAAAATAGTGGACGGACAATTATATTATTCGCGACCGCGTGCTACGACTTCAGCCGTGGTCGATGATTTGAATGAGTGGAAATTGGTGTTACCGTCGGAATTGCGGGGGGAGGCTCTTCGGGAGGCACACGACGATGCTCAGGCGGGCCACTTAGGGGTGGAAAAAACTCATCACCGATTGATCATTGCCTACTACTGGCCTAACATGTTTAGGGACGTCGCGTCTTACGTGGGAGAGTGCGGCACGTGCCAGCGCACGAAGGTCGAGCAGGCGAGCTCTGCGGGACTCATGGGCCGTCGAGTCGTAGAAGTCCCGTGGACCGTTATTGCTGCCGATATTATGGGACCGCTTCCGCGTAGCAAATCAGGTTTCGCGTATATTTTAGTCATTCAAGATTTATTTACGAAGTGGATAGAATGCCGTGCGTTAAGAGCCGCGAACGGGAAATTAATACGGGAGGCATTAGAAGATCTAGTAATCGCGCGATGGGGAACGCCAAAATTTCTACTCACCGACAACGGGACAGAATTTATTAATCGTACGCTGCGTTCTTTTGCCGACGATTACGAAATCAAGCACACTACCGTTCCGCCATATCATCCACAAGCTAACCCCGTGGAGAGAGTGAATCGCGTTCTAAAGACGATGATTATAGCATTCCTTGATAGAGATCATAGGGAATGGGACGTACATCTGAGCGATTTTCGCTTCGCATACAATACCGCGCATCATTCGTCGATAGGAACGTCGCCAGCTTTCTTGAACTGCGGTAGAGAATTGGAGCCTTCCCGTACGGTACGTCGCCGTCGTGAAAATGTTACCGAAGTACAACAAAGCGATGCGGGAGAGTGGTCAAAGCGAATGAAAGACCTACAGGCCCTACACGGGTGGGTTAACGAAAATCTGGAGCTTGCCTATCAAAAACAATCGACTTATTATAACGCGCGGAGGCGTGACAGATCCTTTGGGGTGGGGGAGTTGGTATTACGGCGACAGCACACGCTTTCTTCGGCATCTCAGAACATTGCCGCAAAATTGTCACCGAGATTTCATGGCCCCTTTAAAATCGCGAAAATTTTATCTCCCGTGGTGTACGAGCTATCAAATTTGGATAATTCAGGAGCGGGGAAAGTCCACATAAAAGACCTAAAACCGTATCATTGTGCCGACTGATATTTTTGTGTGGACTGATATTTTTGTGTTGTTGTGTTATTCTTTCTTGTGTCCGTCCGGGGAATCCTTTCAACACCGAAGATTATCGTACCAGAGTCCCGCACATTATCCTGGGGGAGGATGCAGGGGCGCTACGTGGAGTTCCACTTGGCGGCGGCGCTGGTGGATATGCGCGGGGAAACGCCGCGGTCGGCCCGAATGTTGGAGGCGGTGATGGAGTTGTGGCGGGAGGAGCGGGCAGAGCGACGCAGTGTCGGGACCGACGCCCCCGCACCTAGGAAGACGGAGGACCGAGCGACCCAGACGGGCCCGGACCAGACCACGGGATGGGAGGGCGCGGCCGTAGCGGAGGAAGGGCCACCCGAGGGAAGCAGCGTCGCCAGAGCGGCGAAGGACCCGGCGGAGAAGCCGCGGAAGACGGGCCGCGGCCAGTGCTGCTGGAATTGCGGAGGGGCCCACCGCTACTCGGAATGCCCCCTCGGCCAGCGGGGTGACTTTTGTTACCGCTGCGGCCGGCGCGGGACCACCTTGCGGCGGTGCCCCAAGTGCGGACCGGGGTGGCGTGACGCGGGAGGACCCCAGGCCCCTGATCGGGCCCTCGAAAGGTGCCGCCATTAAATTTTCCTTTTCTGTCGCTCCTTCGGTCTCTCCTTCGCTCCCTCCTGGGAGGTGGAGCGTAATAAAGGGCACTGAGGCTTACTTTCAGGGTGTTTCTTTTTTTTTGTCCCAAATTCCTTTCCTTGCGAACCTCAAACCTTTAAGAGAACGCTAACCATTACACGGAATCGTGGGGCGGTGTCGGATTTACCGGGAGGACACCTTGTTCTTCATTCTGTCTTGTCCTGTTTCGTTTGTTCGTTCTTTTTCTTTCTATCTCTTTTGTTGTTTTGGATTGGCAGTGGCAGGTGAAGGTCGCACGGAAAAGGGGGGAAATCGAGGCTTAGCGTCGGCGGTGGAGCGGCCGATCGTCAGTGAAATCGGAGTTTCATTCGTGAAGATGAGGATCCTAAGAATTCTCCGCCGTGTCGATCCTTCCTCTTTGGTGTTCGCGAGATCGTGGGTGGACCGCGGAGAAAAGGTATGTCCGGTCCACGAGATGGACGGCGTGCTTCCCGGGCCTAGAAACTCCCATGTTATCTGGCGTCTTGGTGTCTACGGGTGGCGGTGGTAGCCGGACGCGGCTAGAAACCCCCCCCCCCCGATAATTTTTTATTACTATTATTTTCTATCATTCTTGGTTCGCGTTATAATTCGGTATCGGTTCGGATTCGCGCGTGACGGGAAGAAGTTGGTGGCTGTTGACGTGTTCGTCAAAAGCCAAGACCTCCTCGGTCCTCTCCGGGGAGGGGGGAGTTGTGACGTGACAGCCGCAGGCTGCTGTCCGTCACAAGGCCCTGAGGGCCCTTACGCAATAACATCCCGCGGGCCCTGCGTCCTCCCGGTAGGGAGCGGACGCAAAAGCGTATTCTCTTGTACTTTGTGTGTGTGACGTCCCACGTGCTGTCCATCTAATTACTTGTTAAGATTTTTGCGAGCGTTATACCGCGGGTGCGGCGGAGATCGGTAGGCTATGAAGATCTCGTTGTAGTTGTCGGACGTCTCGTCTCAACGGAACATCTTCCCGGAGATTGCAGAGGAACGGGCAACGAGGGAGTCAAAGAAGACCCTTTTAAGCGGGGGTCCGCAGGTAATGCCGCCCTTATCTTGCCTACCGTTTGTGCCATGTAAGAATTCCGATACTGCCGCTGAATCACGCTTTCAGGACCCAGCGACGGCGCGCGATGCCGACATCCCGACGGGGCGATTGCAGACCCGATACCGCGGGAAGTCCGGCGGAAGAATCACGACAACTCAAGATACGCCGACGCCCCGTCGAGGAGGAAATGACGCCCCGATGGCGGAGGATACGCCGGGCGAGGAGAAAAGAGTCGGGCGCGCGAGAAAGCGCCAGGATTCCCGTGCCCGGGGCCCATAATCATCGACCGCCGTGCGTGGATCGATCAGCCGGCGACAGCGTGGGCACCGCGCTCTGCGCGAAAATCGATTTTCGCGAAATCAACCAATAAGGGCCAGGAGCGCCGGAGGCAAGGTGGGGCGCGCCGCCGAGCGGCCCCCGCGAGATCCAGGATTCCTCACTCGTGCTGCGGACGTAAGCGTAAAAACTGTGCGTGCGTGCGTTTCGGAGTTCCCGAGCCGAGCTGTGAGGAAGGACGCAGGGACGAGAATTATCCCGACCCGGAGGAGGCCAGCAGAGGAGAGGCGAAGTGGTGAGACGAGCGTCACACAAACTGTAAAGCCACCGATTTCGCGGGTTGGGCGAGCCGCGAGGAAATCGCGTACTTATCGCAATATCTTTCGGCGTTTTCATTGGAATCACGAGCTCGCGGATTCAGCGGAGCATCGTCGTCTCGCCCGATCACGCCCGTCCGCGTGATTTCGCTACCTGCTGTGTATTTCATGATAGTTTCGCGTTGCGTGTGCGTTCCGATCCGCAGCCGAGTCAATTGTCGTTTCGTCCGGTCGTCGTGTCGCGGGTTATTCCCGCGCTGTATCTTGTCGCGTCGTGGAAAAATTTAATTGTTACTGTTGTATAATTTGGTCGATCGCACCGTTACTGCGAGCCCCTCGGGGAGTGTACTCTGATAATTATCAACGCAATCGTCGTATACCGCCGGACTGTCGAATAACTCATAATTATTGCGCTTATCTTTTGCGAGAATCGTTAGAGCGCGGGAGAACACGGGTCCATCGCGTGTCGCGCGGGCTCGGAGTTGCGATCCGTCCCGTTCGCCCTTGGCGAGGTCATCCTGGCGGGAGTCGGCGTCCTCCAACGACGCCGGGTCAAGCGTAAGACAAGTCGGAGAGTTCCCGCGTACGCATCATAACCCGCTCGTTCAAAATACCGTTCTCGCAAAATCTGATACCCAGCGGACGCCAGCTGGTAACGCGCGCGAGCCACCACCGCTCCGCAGAGTCGTCATCTACTGTAATTCTTACGGTCAAATACAACTGTTACTTTTTCTGTTACATTTGTGTCGTGTACGTAATTCTCTCGCCTTCCCGATTCCATCCGCCCGCACCGAACCTCCCCCTCTGCCATTTGAGGGCTGAGCAGCTGGATCTCGGAGCCGCTAACGCCCCGGTCGCCTAGCGTGCGCCCGTCTTTCCCGAGATTCAAGTATTGTAACATTTGTTTGCGAGTTGGTTCACACAGAGTGGTACGCTTAACGTACCTGGCGCCCAACTTAGTGTGACGTCGGGAAACCTCGCGAAGATAGTCGCCCCGACACCCGGGCGGCTCAGGGCCGCGACCAGGGACGGAGGCGAAGTTGGCCGTCGCTCGCGAGCGGCGGTTACAGTATATATAATATATATGGTATATACATATGTAACATATATAATGTCATTAGTCATCATAAAAGATTGTTTCAACGTCAGGTAATTTTAACTTCGTTAGTAACTATTTTCATTTTTTTTTTTTTTAGATAAATTGTAAAAAGAGACAATATAGTTATATTAACCAAGTTAAAGTTACTTGATGTTGGAAAAATGAGCCTTTTATATGTATTATAATACCATATTATATTACATTTCTCAAAAGTGGAATTTAATCGCTTGAGGATAATTAAGGATTCAAAAACAAGAAAAAAGTTAGTATAAGTCCGGAAATATGTTATTTGAGTTATTGCCATTTTTATATAAATTGTATGAAATTTCAATTTGCTTCTCTTAAAATTTTTTTTATCAAAATTGAGAGAAATGATTTAGAACATAGAGTCAAATAATTTACCAACACATATTTAAGCAAATCAAAGGAGAGTTAACCGTGGTGTTACTTTTCCACATAGCGCCTTGTGGATAGTAATAAACCAATTGCAATTTTAATTATAATACCCTGTGCACAATGTATATGTACATTGTATATAACGTATCATACGTTATGTTTTATACGTTATATTCTATGTAAAATATATTATACTGTATATATTATATGTATATTATGTTATAAATTAATATTTTCTACATATATAATTACATATGTAAATACCGTTTTAATAAAACAAGCCTATTTAAGTAAAACATTAATAAAATCTGAATTATTATTAACTTACTTTCAATAATATCCTCAGGAAAATTTTCTAATGTAAATGATTTATTGAAACTTTCATTTTCAGTTTCATCTATTATAAAAGACATATTCATAAAGTCGAATAAATTGTTTTCATTTTCTTCGTTATTATTATTTGCAATCTCTTTTAAAAATTGTTCGCTAAATGTACTTAAATTGGATAGATCGCTTTGAGATCGATTCCTGAAATCAAATACATATATTTACGATCTGACTTTTGTATTGTATATAAAAATATATATAAAGTATATAAAATAAATATAAAAACATAATAAATAACGTAAGTAAAGCATAAAAAATATGTAATTGCTTAATAAATAGAAAACATGTTTTACACAAAAGTTTTTTCTATCACACCAAAAAAATATTTTTATAATAAATAACGTGAGTAAATTGAACACAAAAAAATGAAAATAGGAAATCATAAAAAATATTGTTTAGTAAATAGAATAATTGTTTAGTAAATAGAAAAACATGCTTTGCACAAAAGCTTCTTTTCCTGCACCAAAAAAATATTCTTAACAATATAATAATTTATAAAGCATATAATAACGACACGTAAGCAATTTATGTATGTTATGAAATGTTATAAAAAAATACACGCAAGCCACACAAAATATATACAAAATATTACACAAATTAGGTAATATTTTATTTTATACTTGCTTACAATATATATTTTACTACAGATTTGCTTTTGGTTATAAATAACGTCGTCACATAATTTAACTCTGCAACTCCAGAAGAAATAGTTTACATATCTGAAATAACTAACAAGTTGTTTGATAATTTTAGAATTATAACATTAATGTTATACAATATCAAAGGCGCGTTTATATGTATAGATATAAAAATATAAATATTTACCTGCACATTTCTGTTTGTATTGTTACTATTTTAGACTTTTATTATTACATGTCATATCTTTATTAGAATTTTCATCATTTGATAAATCTTTATAAAATGCACGGTTAAATGCCGCAAGTAAAAATGGGTGATCTATAAAAAAAATAATAGTAAACAGGAAAAATTAAAATAAGAAATTTAATATTTAAAGGAACAGATTTAAAAAATAGACAAAAACTGATAAATTTGATAAATAAACAAAAACTGTAAAATATTTTAAATAAAAGTGTCAAAAAAATGCTCAGATAAAAAAGTTTAAGTTTCGTTGTAAGATAGGTATAAATAATATTAAAATAGCATGTGTTTTATATATATATATATATATATATATATATATATATATATATAAATATATACATGTATACAAATTATACATACGTAACGTAATTATTATTTCAAAACTTATAAGTAAATTTCTTAACAATTTTCTCTATTTTAAATTAAAGTATACTTAAAAATTCTTTTTTGGCAAACGCTGGGCGTTTGGCAAACTCATTTTGTAACAATTAAAAACTTAAATTTTTTATCCAAGTTGTTTATTTTGTCGCTAATTTTTTTTATATTAATAAATAATGTTGTAACGAACCGCGTTCCTAAGCGGCTAACAACGACCGCAAGGCCCGGCCGACCATCCGCCGGGCCAGGAAACGGGCCGAGAAACGGGCAAAAACGCGCCATAAGCACTCCACGCCATCGAGATGACGCGCATCTCGGAGGCGCTTCGCCTCCCTCCTCTCGAACCAGCATCCCGGAGATGTAACCGAGAGGAGGCCGAGGAATTCCAAAAACTCCCGAGTCACTGCCGGGGACCATATATAAGGCCGCCCGGCAGCGACAAACTGCACTTTTCGTTATCCCGTCCGATACGTTCCGACGAGAAGACAAGCCTACGAGCCAGCAAAACGGTGGAGTGTTCTCCTTCATCGCCGAGAGTTCTCGGCCTAGCTCGCCTGACTTCCTTCCTTGCTAAGCAGACAACGGGGGTAGAGCGTGCTCTGTCTCCGCCGAGAGCTCTCGGCAGCTAGCAGGGATCCTTCCCGACCGCATCCTCACGGCCCGGTAAACGGCACGGAGTGTTCTCCGTCTCCCCCCGAGAGTACTCGGGGCCGACGCCGTTCCAGAAAACCAAGCCGCCGTTCGAAGAATTGCCGTAGCAATTCATAGAAAAACGTCGGGGCGCGAGACACCCGGTTCCACACCGCGCGCCCGCCGGCCACCGAATCCGAACGTCGGGCTCACTACACGCGCCGCCCGCCTCACCGCGCACCGCCGACATCCCGCCATACCGGACAGCTGATCGGCCCGCTGTCACGCACTCCGTTCCTGATCACCGGGAAACATCGCTGTACATAGCCCGACCATTGTATATACTTCATTCGCGTTGTAAATATCCGTAACCGTCATTGTATTATAATAAAGTAATAAAACTGTATCATCTAAACTATCCATTGCGTTTCTGCTGTTTCTGAGCCTTTTTCGCCCTGGCCTTTATTTTTCCGACGAGCTAAGATCTCCGCGCGAAAACGGTCATTACAATGTATATATGTATATGTATATATTAATTAAACTGTATATGTTAATATACAATGTTAATATTATATCTTCTTAATTATAGGTTTTTTATAGAAATTAAATTAAAAAGGAAATATAAATAAAATACTTCTAAATATACATACATATCATATATTAATAATAATAAGAATATATAAATACAAAAATTAAATATATGTATTGTGACGTGACAGCCGCAGGCTGCTGTCCGTCACAAGGCCCTGAGGGCCCTTACGCAATAACATCACGCGGGCCCTGCGTCCTCCCGCTCGGGAGCGGACGCAAAAGCGTATTCTCTGTACTTTTGTGTGTGTGACGTCCCACGCGCTGTCCATTTAATTACGTGTTAAGATTTTTGCGAGCGTTATACCGCGGTTGCGGCGGAGATCGGTGGCTGTGAAGATCTCATTGTAGTTGTCGGACGTCTCGTCTCCACGGAAAATCTTCCCGGAGATTGCAGAGGAACGGACAACGAGGGAGTCAAGGAAGACCCTTTTTAAGCGGGGGTCCGCAGGTAATGCCGCCCTTATCTTGCCTACCGTTTGTGCCATGTAAGAATTCCGATACTGCCGCTGAATCACGCTTTCAGGATCCAGTGACGGCGCGCGAGGCCGACATCCCGACGGGGCGACTGCAGACCCGATACCGCGGGAAGTGCGGCGAAGGAATCACGACAACTCAAGATCCGCCTACGCCCCGTCGAGGAGGAAATGACGCCCCGATGGCGGAGGATACGCCGGGCGAAAAGAAAAGAGTCGGCCGCGCAAGGAAGCGCCAGGATTCCCGTGCCCGGGGCCCATAAACATCGACCGCCGTGCGTGGATCGATCAGCCGGCGACAGCGTGGGCACCGCGCTCTGCGCGAAAATCGATTTTCGCGAAATCCGCCAATAAGGGCCGGGAACGCCGGGGGCAAGGTGGGGCGCACCGCCGAGCGGTCCCCGCGAGATCCAGGATTCCTCACTCGTGCTGCGGACGTATTCGTAAAACTGTGTGTGCGTTTTCGAGCTCCCGAGCCTAGCTGTACAGAAGGACGCAGGGAAGAACGTTATCCCGACCCGGAGGAGGCCACGAGAGGAGAGTCGAAGTGGTGAGACGAGCGTCGCGCATATTGTAAAGCGACCGATTTCGCGGGTTGGGCGAGCCGCGAGGAAATCGCGTACTTGTCGCAAAATCTCTCGGCGTTTATGAGAATCTCGAGCTTCCGGATTCCACGGAGCTTCGTCGTCTCGCCCGATCGCGCCCGTCCGCGTGATTTCGCTACGTGCCGTGTGTTTCTGAATCGTTTCGCGTTGCGTGTGCGTCCCGATCCGCAGCCGAGTCAATTGTTGTTGCGTCCGGTCGTCGTGTCGCGGGTTATTCCCGCGCTGTATCTTGTCGCGTCGTAGAAGATTTTGTTCGTCAATGCTGTAAAATTTGGTCAATCGCACTGTGACTGCGAGCCCTTCGGGGAGTATATTCGGATAATTGTCGACGCGTTTGTCGTATCCCGCCGTGCGGGAGAAGCATTAGTCATCATCGCGCTTATCTTCGCGAGAATCGTTCGAGCACGGGAGAACACGAGTCCGTCGCATGTCGCGCGGGCTCGGCGTTGCGATCCGTCCCGTTCGCCCTTGGCGAGGTCACCCTGACGGAAGTCGGCGTCCTCCAACGGCGCCGAGTCAAGCGTAAGACAAGTCGGAGAGTTCCCGCGTACGCATCATAACCCGCTCGTTTAACAGACCGTTCTCGAAGAATTTGATATCCAGCGGACACCCGCTGATAACGCGCGCGAGCCACCACCGCTCCGCAGAGTCGGTAGTTTCTGTATTATTTACGATCAAATACACTTGTTATTTTTATTTGTTACATCTGTGTCGTACAAGTAATTCTCTCGCCTTCCCGATTCCATCCGCCCGCACCGAACCTCCCCCTCTACCATTTGAGGGCTGAGCAGCTGGATCTCGGAGCCGCTAACGCCCCGGTCGCCTAGCGTGCGCCCGTCTTTCCCGAGATTCACGTCTCGAAACATTGGTTTGCGAGTTGGTGCACACAGAGTGGTACGCTTAACGTACCTGGCGCCCAACTTAGTGTTGCGTCGGGAAACCTCGCGAGGATAGCCGTCCCGACACCCGGGCGGCTCAGGGCCGCGGCCAGGGACGGAGGCGAAGTTGGCCGTCGCTCGTGAGCGGCGGTTACAGTATATACCTGCATTTCCTAATTTACTATGTGCATTTTCATATAATTCATACTTTAAATTTTCCCTTTTATCTCTGTCTGTTTTAGAATTATTGATCATTATTTCAATTTCGTCTTCTCTTTTTTTTTCAGGAGTTGTATTAAACTTATTTTTTAAAACTGTAATTGACAATTTCAAAAATTATGACATGTTATTAATAAATTGTTAATAATAGTTTGACATCACAATAATCAAAAGAATATAAATAAAATTTAAGAAAAAATATAATATATATTTATATACATGTACATATATATACGTGTATATTGGAAATGAAATAAAAATATAATGTAAAATATGATAATACAAAATTAGAATTCTATTTATACAAGCATTTAGTGATTAACAAAATACAAGATGAAAGTATCTTAGAAACTCTTAAAAATCTTTATACTGTAATTTGTAACATTAGTCATTGATTTTTGTGTCAAATTTGTTACAGAGATTAAAATAAGAAAAATATTCAAACTATATTTGATAAATCTATATATTTGATAAATCAAATAATTATTATATTTCTAATATATTTTATTATCTATTTCTTACACATTTTTCTGTTTCTAATTCATTTCTGTGTAATTTTTTACATAACGGAAAGTATGATACTTTACGTAAAATATGTAAAATACTATACGTATGATACTTCATGTGATGTAACATTTAAATTATTTTAAAAAATACCTTTTATTTTAAAATTTTTGCTCAATATTTTGTCTTCTATTATTATTGGACGTTGCCGCTTTTTCAAATGCATTTCATCTAAACAATCAGAATTACATAATGATTAAAAATATTGAATAACATTCATTTGACATAACTTTCAAAAAACTAAAAATATTTTTAATAATTATTTATTTCAACAACAAGAATAGTTTAATTAAATATTTAGAAAATATTTGTTTTGTTTTCTACATTAATCATTAATCAGCAGCATTAAAATCATTGATCTTTCTTATGTATAAAAATAAGTATAAATGATAAAAAATATAGCGAAAGACACATAGGCCGGTATTCATAGTCGGGTCTTATATTTAAGATTATCTTAAGTACCGTCTTAAGATGCCATCAGCTAATCACAGAGCCGTATTAGCATCTTAAGACATTGCTTGAGACAATCTTGAAATAAGAAATTCAACTATGAATACCAGCCATAATCGTATATAATCAATTGTATATAATTGTACACAAAAAACTGCATCTATTACAACAAATTATTATTTTTTAAATCATACTTTAAATATATACATATATTCTTTTTTTTCTTACCCATTTTCTTGTCACACATTCTTATTTTTATGTAAGGTATTTTCATATTTAAGTTTTTTGCAGTATTTTCAAGTATATTTTGGTTTTCTAAAAAAGTAGTATAATAATAATATATGTATTTTCCTTATAAAAGCATTATTACAAAAATTGTATAAGAATTATTCAGTTTAAGTAAAAAGAGTACCATGTTTAACCAAAATAATATCGGTTTTCCTTATCTTTCCTTTTGTGCTCACACAATAATTTTTATTCCTTTTTATTAAAAAGTAAAATAGGTTTTTCATTTCTGCTAAAAAAATAATATTTTTATTTAATAAATCTGAATGTGTGTGTGTGTGTGTGCGTGCGTGCGTGCGTGCGTGCGTGAGAGAGAGAGAGAGAGAGAGAGAGAGAGAGAGAGAGAGAGAGAGAGAGAGAGAGAGAGAGAGTGTGTGTGTGTGTGTGTGTGTGTGTGTGTGTCTGTGTGTGTGTGTGTGTGTGTGTGTGTGTGTGTGTGTGTGTGTGTGTGTGTGTGTGTGTGTGTGTGAATATTAATCAATATTAATTCAATGAGTTAACTGCACGTGCAAAACTTAACCTGAATTTACTAACCTGCTGTAACGGCGATATCAACTGGACGTGTTATTAAGGATCGATTGTTCCAACTTTTTGGAAAACTTACCTGTCACATAAATATGTGTTTGTCTTTATTCAAGAAAAAAATTATGATACACGCATGCTTATCTGATAGGTAAATTTACCAACAAGTTGGAACAACCGGCCGTAAACCACCATAAACCACTTATTATTAAGGTGTTTTTTCATGTAGGCACTCGTCTTTAGAGCGCGATCCTATGTAGAAAATGCGTAATACGGAATTGGCGAAACGCTTGTAATTAATTCGATCTTTGTTGTTACGTTCATTCTGCTGATTTCATTCCGCACTGATTTATCCGCATTGATGTAGAATTTACTATACGTATTATATTAATGTCGATTATTTTCATAAAACCAATTTTTCGAAGATACAGATTTTTTAGAAATATTATTATAGAAAACCAAACATTGTTTACATTTTAAAAATAACTGCTTTCTCATTAATTAAAATTAATGTTTACATTGTAAACAAAATTTTATAATCTCAAAGGATCTTTGATTAATAAAAATTGTTTATTAGAGTCGCGCGAGGACCACTTGGTCATGCGAGAGTTCATAAGCACTTACATATTTTTACTTTATTTCCGATAGAAACTGATTTTATTCTTATTTTGTTCAAAACTGAAACCAAAATAAAGCTACATTATAGTTAAAATAACTTAAAATATAAAATACCCTGAAGTGATCAATATGTATATATATAAAGTCCCCGAAATAATCACTTTATATTTATTCGAACGTATATCCATTATTACGCATCATAAATTGAGTACATATAAAATACGTTAATCAGCAGTTAATTACGCATCGAAATCAACTGTCACCTTAATCGAAAAAAAAAGGTCCCCAAAATAACCGATCTGTATATATATATATTGTAACCGTGCTCGCGAGCGACAGCCAACTTTGCCTCCGTCCCTGGTCGCGGCCCTTAGCCGCCCGGGTGTCGGGGCGACCTTTTCTAGCAAGGTTTTCTACACAAATATTCGGTTGGGCGCCAGGTACGTTAAGCGTACCACTCTTCTCGTAATTTGCGGGAGATTGCTCTAAAATTAACTAAGCCGCGAAAAGAATAAGCCTCGTAGGCAACCGGGACGTTAGCGACTCCGATATCCAGCAGCTCAGCCCTAAAATGGCAGAGGGGGAGGTTCGGCGCGGGCGGATGAAATTGGGAAGGCGAGAGAACTATTGAAACAATATAAATTTAACAATAAAATTAACAAATGTATTTGACAGTAAATAATACAGAGTTAGACGGCTCTGTTAAGTGGCAATGGTGACCTGCGCGCGTTACAGACTGACGATCGCTTGAAGTTACATGTCGCGAATACGGGATAATCAATGAACGGATGATTTTACGTACGCGGGAATTCTCCGACGGGTCTACGCTTTTTATTGGTGGACGCCAACTCCCGATGAAATAACAGTGTCGCCAAGGGCGATCGGGACGAACAGTAGCTCCGAGCCCACGTGACACGTGACGGGCTCGTGCTCCTCCGCACGTTACAAGATCCCGCGAATGATATGCGCAATAATTCTTATGAGCTTGCCAACGATACAAAACAAGGAAAGGAAGTCGGACAAAGCGCAATTAACTGAGATTCGCGATACCCATGCGACAAATTAAATCAATATTTTACTAACCATAAATTATAAATGCGCGACAATTCACAGCGCGGTTAATGACTCGCGACACAACTATAGGACGAAATTACAACTCGGCTGCGGATCGGTACGCACACGCAACGTAATTGTAACACGAAACGGACAGCACGGAGCGAACTCACGCGGGCGGGTGCGATCGAGCGAAACAACGATACTTTAATAAATTCGTGACTCCAGTCTAATGACCACAAGATTGTAACGAATTCGTAACTCTAATCCAATACTACTTTCTAAGCGTAATAAATTCGCGTCTCTAATCTAATGACTACAAGATCGTAATAAATTTGTGACTCCATCGTGAGTCGCCCAATCGCAAAATCGGTGGCTTTACAATTTGCGACGCTCGTCTCACAAAGCCGGCTCCTTCGTCTCGGCCTCGTCCGGATCGGGAGGTTTCCGGCTCCTGCGTCCTCTTACATGATATCTCAGCTCGGGATCTGGATCGCACACACAAGACAATACGACGTCCACAGCTTGAGTGCGGAATCCTGGATCCTGTGGGGGCCGCTCGGCGACGCGCCCCATCTTGCCCAAGATACTCCGGGCCCTTATTGTTCGATTTTCCAAAAATCGATTTTTGCGCAACGCGCGGCGTGCACGCCGTCGCCGGCTGATCGATCCAGGCGCGGTGGTCGACACTGTTGGGCCGCGTGCGCGGGAATTTCTGGCGCTTTCTTCTGGCAGGTTTCTTCCTCCTGGTCGGGCGCCTTCTCCACCACCGGGACGTTATTTCTTTCTCGACTAGGGCGTTTACTGATGGCAAGCTGTCGCGATATCTGCTGGAATCGTGCGGGATCGGATTTGACGTCGCCCCGTCGGGGCGCCCGTCTCGCGCCTTCGCTGGATCCTGAAAGCACAAGTCAGCGGCAGTATCAGAATTCTCGAATGACACGAATTGTAGGCAAGATAAGGGCGGTATTACCTGCGGATCCTCGCTCAAAAAGGGTCTTCTTTACTCCCTCGATGTCCACTCACTCGGTGATCTCCGGGAAGGTTCCGTCGAGACAAGACGCTCAAAAATTACAAGATAGATTGCTGTGGCCATCGATTCCCGCCACACTCGCGATGTAGCGCTCGCAAAAATCTTAACGATTAATAAACGGACAACACACGGGACGTCACACACACAAAAACACACTTTTGCGTCCGCTCCCGAGCGGAAGGACGCAGGACTCGCGTTATGTTAACGCGTAAGGGCCAATGAGGCCCTTGTGACGGACAGCAGCCTGCGGCTGTCACGTCACAATATATATATATATATATATATATATATATATATATATATATATATATATATACTTGACTTTATTACTGCGTCCCCTCAGGGTTTGCAGTCTCCTCTTATACATATATACATACATTTCATTTTCATCAAAAATGTTGTAAACTATTTACATCCTTAATTATCATACACTTTACTGCACCCATCACCAAACCCTCTCTGAATTAACTCTTCCCCTTTCATCACGCTCTCTCTCCCTCTTCCTTTGTGTTACGCCTCCTTCCTCCTTCTCGTCCTTCTGTGCCTTCTCCAGTATTACTTTTCCTTCGCCTCTCACTTCTGCCTTTCTATCTTTTCCTACTACGCGGCCTGGCCATATGCGACCTTACATTCTTTTCCTCCCTCCCCTCTCCTCCTCCTCTCGTCGTTTCCTCCTTCTCTCTCCTCCGCCGTTCTGCCACCTGTTACAGAATAAAACACGCTTTATAAAGAACATACAGCAATACAGTATCTTTCACCCTCCCTTCTTTACTCCTTCCCTTCACTTTCTCTAATCCACTGCTCACTGTCTATCCCCCCTCTCCCTCTTAACTCTTCCCTCAGCTCTTTCCCTCTCCTCTTCTCTTTCCCTCTCCCCTTTCTTGCTTCTTCGTCCCTTAATCCTTTTCCTCCTCTCTCCAACTAATCCCCTCTCCATCCCAACTCCATTTCCTCTCTTCCACAACCATTTGATACTTCCACTTTTTTCCTTTCGCTCTTTCCCTTCTCGCCGCCTCCAAGATCCTCCACCTCATTCTTCTCTCCTCCGTCGTCAAGTACTCATCCACTCCTACCTCCCATGTCCCCTTCACCTCTCCTCCCTTTGCCAGTATCTTTTCTCAATCCGCATCCCTTTCTATCTCTGTTATTAACACCCATCTTCCTCCTCCCCCTTCTTTTCATCCACCTTGTCCACTGTCGCCCTCCTTCCCAACACCCGTTCCATAATACCCACCACAAAAAACCTCCTCTCCTATGATTTCAATGTTGCTAAATGCAATTCGTTAAGTACAAAGGATAAGAAAGAAAATGAAGAAAATTAGTAAAGAGATTACATAATACTTCTAGTAACATGGAAAAGGATGATTGAAATTAATCCCGAATTAACAGCAATCAGCCATTGGATGGGTCCTGTTCTAGTGGATGTTTATAAATATCTACAATCCATATTGAAAGAATTGTAAGATGTAGATTTTTTAATTGTAGGGGAGGATGGAGAGTTGTGAGACATGGGGAGTTGTGAGACACGTCAATCTCCGCCATACTGAGAAAGTTAGAAATGTTCCAAGAAATGTTAAATGTTTATCTTGACATAACATTACTTTTCCGTTAGCATTCGTCGTGTCAACACGCACTCTAAGCGTCTCTGTATATTGTGATATAAAAAACATTGTTGAAAGTTTTTTCGATCATTTGCGTTTGTGGTAATTCAACTCAAGTTTAGAAGCTAATTGCAAAAGTAAGTACGTGCAAAATTATCATTGGGCAATTGTCTTTTCATATACATAAGGAATTTTGGACGAACATTCGGTGTGTCGATAGCGATGCAGTCAGTTTGAAAATGTCCAAAATGGGGAGTTGTGAGACACAAGAAGTGGAGAGTTGTGAGACACACAGTTTTTGACATTTCTCAACTTGAGTTTACATCTTTTATGCGTATTTCGAATTATTCATACATAATTTGAATGTTTAATCCAAATTTATTGTGAGTTCAGCCATTTTCTGATTTTTTTAAATTTATCCTTGATTTTTGTAGTCGTCATGCCGCGTCACAAATATAAAAATGGGACAGGTAAATCAGCAGATATTAATGCGATAGTGGCTGCCATCAAGAAGGTGACGATTGAGAAGAAGTCGTTGCGGTCTGTTGGTCAAGCATACGACATTGATAAATCAAAATTGTCTCGCTACATTTCGACGCTCACTCAAGCAATGTTAGACCCCGATTCGAATGAACAATTGGTCAATTTCGTTTCATCACTAATTGTAAGTGGCCAAACTGACGGAAAAACGGTTTGTTGAAATGTGCCCGCATAACAACTGGTTCTTATACCTGTGTTCACTGCGAATTGGACTAAGAAGATTATTTGGGCTAACCGGATTAAGTTAACCCTAAGCCGGCTTTGTTTTTTTTTTCAACATTTTCTTTTTCCAAATTGTCTTAATTTTTATTTTTCACAGCTTAAATAAAGATTAATCATAAAAATATGCCATTTTCTCCTATTTTTTGTTATGTCTCACAACTCCCCACCATTTATGAAAATTACATTGATAAAATTTCTAAAATCACAACTTTTTTGCGAACCATATAAATTTTTACAGTCGCTATGAATTTCAACGAACTGCTACAGCCAATGGTTGTATTTTTAAGTCTACTACATATCCTAATTTAAAAATTTACAAATTATCGATTTTTATGGTAGTTGTGCTTTAAAAAAAAACCCGTCTCATAACTCCCCACCTTTCCCTATCAATATATAATCACAGCAATAATTTTTTCAAGATCTTCACAAATTAACTTTCTAAATTTTGCACTATAAGAAATTTCGGCACGGTTGACGACAATTATGTGTATAATGTAATTAAATTAATTTCATTAAAACTTATTATTAATGAGCTTTATTGATTCCCCTTGGGGTTTACAATCTCAACATGAACTTATTCTATCTTAAACTAACTTATTTCTATCTTAAATCTAAATCCAGGTTGCTTTGGCAGCCGCTGCTGCCTCCACATCCTGTCCTCCTACGCACACACACACACACCGCCTATCTGTGGACTTCCGTTTCCTCTGCCCTTTCTTTAATAAATCAACTATTTTTCCACTCTTCATGCTATCTTCTCCTCTCTCTATCCGTTCCCTCTCTCTCATCAAATCCCTAATCCAACTCTCTCCCTTCCCATCTGCCCTTAAGATTCTTCCTACCACCTCCTGCCAACTGTCTCTGTCTAAACCCCAATCTCTACACTCTTCCCATACATGCTCCCACGTTTCTACGCCACCTCCACATAATCTACACCTTTTCTTTTCCTCCTCCTCCCAATCCTCTTCCTCTATTGCCTCTCATCTCGTTACCCAGTCTACACCTTATAATTCTCCTCCACCTGCTCTCTCCCCACCCTTTTTTCAAGTATTCTGGTATGCCCTCCTCCTTCACCATTTTATACCACCTATTATATTCCGAACCTACAATTCCCTCCCATCTTTCCTCTCTCTGCATTTTTTATCCTTCATAAATATCGTTTCTACTCTATCCTCCTCTCTTTCCTCGCTTAACTCTTCCAAACTCCCTCCCCTGTCCTCCCAAAAACTCCTTCTTTCCCCTTCCCAGCCACTCCCTACTTTTTTTATCCTACACTTTAACTTTATTTCTTCTAAACACTTTCTTGCTAGTTCACTACCTCCGCCCTCTTCTAAACTCCTTTCATATTTCCATGCCCTTCTACCCGCTTTCCCTTTCAATTTATCCCTTAGTATCTCCTCTCTTACCATATAGCCCGGCGTGTGCCAATCCAAGCCTAGCATCCATCTCAGGTACCTCTTCTCTAGCTTCTCCATACTGTCTCACTCCTTCCATCCTCAAATTTCTACCCCGTATCCCATAACCGTCCATACCAACCTGTCGAATAACCACACCCTCC